>NC_045437.1:141660984-141687032 GCF_002776525.5 Piliocolobus tephrosceles | reverse complement strand
CTAAAGGCTTTCAGCCTGGAGTCTACTCAAATTTCGATAAAAGGGGAGATTAGCACATTTTAAAATGTGGTTAAGGAGATGTTAGCATTCACCTAAGACTTTTTCCTTGAGGAAGAACTGACTCAGAATTGGAATGGGAATATTGACTCTGCAAATCCGTGCTATTCAATGACTCACCATTTTACTGCCTGAAATTGTCTCAGATACCACTAGTGTTATGTGAGCTACCCTTTGGGAAAATTGATCGGATCAACCTCTTTGTCTTGTGTTTGTGGAAGGCTGTGGTCCAGAACTGTGAATGTCCTTGTCCATGGTTACACAGCAAATTAGAGGTAGAACTCAGATAAGAACCCAGGTCTCCCACAAGCCCTGATCATGGGCACTTCTTTTCCCAACACCCGACAACCTCCAGTCTTTCAGCAGCCATACATCCCCAATTCAGCTCATGGTGTTACTGCAGAAACCCAGGCCTCTAACATGACAGGTAGGGGGTTGCTGAAAGGAATGGTCAGGGATGGGATCCTGAGGTCAGAAAACTCGAAGGCAAATATAAAGCCCACTCTGATCTCATTTGTGCAGAAAACTGTGGAAGTGGATAATTAAAGAAAACATAAAGAAACAGCTAGTATAGTGAAGGAGAAACCAGGAGACAGAAAATGAATTAGTTTCCTGTGGCTGCTGTAACATATTCCCAAAAACTTGGTGTCTTATTCTCTCACCATCTTAGAAATCTGAAATCACTATCACTGGGCCCAAAGGTGTTGGCAGGACCGGCTCAAGGGGAGAAACTCTTCCTTGCCTTCTCCAGCTTCTGGTGGCTGTGAGCATTCCTTGACTTGTGGCTGCTTCACTCCACTGTCTGCTTCTGTAATCTCTAGCTCCCTCAATTTTGTAAGGATACTGGGATAGCATATAAGGCCTGCCTGGATAATCTAAAATAATCTCTTAATTCTCAAACTATTGGAAATTTCATCACATCAGCAAAGACCATTTTTCCAGATAAGGTAACATTTACAGGCTCCAGATATTAGAACATGGCTTACTTGGTGGGTGGGATGGAGATGTGTGCATTCTTCTACCTACCATGGGGACTCTAGTTCAAGGTCTACCACCCGCTGGAACTGACCTCTTAGGCAAGTCCATTACCCTCTCTGAGTCTAAGTTTCCCTCTGGTAAAATGAGAGAGTCTGCACCAGATAATTCCAGAGGGCTCTTCCAACTTTGGCAGTAGGAGTCCCCTGGATAGTAGGAGATCTCCTCTATGCCCCTAAAGGGCACATATAAGCCAAAGCAAGAGGTTTTCAAGGATTACTTAATGGCAGAAACTAGAGCAAAGCCCACATCTTTTGACTGGTAATTCCTCAATACACTGACCACCCTCCTCCACTCCTTATACCTGCCTCCACCCTCTCCTCCTTATACTGGCCACTCTCTGGTGGCCACTGAAAAACTACTGTGGCCAGCTCCCAGAGAGGTGAGATGCCACATCACAATGAGGACTTCAGAGAACCTGCCTAAGTCCTGAGCTGTGCCAAGGACACCTAGTTGAGGTGTGCCAAGGACACCTAGTCCTCACCTCCTCCAAGGCCCTGGGAAATCATGAAAATAAACAGAGATCTTCTAATTCATAAATCCTTTGGGGACAAAAATACGCTGAGACAAAAGCAACTGGTGAAAGCTCCAGACCCCCTAGAGTTGGGTTTTTGAAAAGAAGCTTCTAAAGCCCTGTCTTGATTCTTTCCTGGGACTGAAATAGAGTAATGTGAGCACCCCCAGGGCCTTGACCTGCCTGGACAATTGGCTGTGTGGAGGGTGAAATAAGTGTAGATACCAATCATATTAGCAAAAATAAACACATTTGTTAATATTGAGTGCTGGCAAAGGTTGAAAAATGGGTACACCCATAAAATGCTAGTGGGAATGTACATTTGTACAACCACTTTGAAGAGCAATTTGGCAGCATATACTAAAATTGAAAGGTATATGATCCTATGATTCAGTAACCCCACTCCTGGCATTGCCTGTGCTAGAAAAACACAAACAATTGTACCAAGAGGTATTCATAAAGCTATATGTCGGCACGTTGCCACTTTGCTGTCAAATGTACTCCCTGCTCTGTTCATTGCTGGGAACTGTATTCCCAGGATTCCTTGCCCACTGGCTTCTGGGCAGTTTTGGCCAGTGGGAGGCACTGGTGAAAAGCTAGAGGGAGGAAAAGAGAAACTAAGGTGTTTCTTCCCTTCTCTCCCAGAGCACCTTTCACAGTCCTAGTCCCAACACAGGGCCTGCCCTGACTTTTGTGCTCTGCCAATACCACTTTCTCCTAGGAGTGCTCTCCAGCTGTAGGGGCGGGTCACATCTTCCTGTTATTCCTAGTCTCTAAATAGCCTCACCTTCCTACTTGGCTTCTCAAGTCTCTTATCCCCTTGGTGACCAATTCTCTGCGTTAAAACCCCTCTGTTTGAAGTGCCTAAGAAGGTTTTCTGTTTTCCTGACTAGACCTTAACTGATGAAAGTGTTTGTTTCAGCATTGTTGGTAATAGCAAAAAGTTAGAAATATCTCAGGTGTTCACTCTTTGAGAAATAGTACAGAATACTCTGCAGCAATTTTTTGAATTGACATAACTCTGCAACATGGAATATATACTGATGAAAAAAAGGAAGTTGCAAACCAATATGTCCTGTAGTGTTTGATTAATGTTTATTCTTTAAAAATAATAAACCAATTGCATATGTTTTCTATAGTTTTATATAATCTTTAGGTTTGTATATAAATTGATACATTTACAGAAATATCTGGAAGGATTTATGGCAAACTAATTGCATTATTTCCTTTGTGAGGTACCTAAGATAGAAGTGGAGTAGGAGAATCTTAACTTTACTATATTGTTTTAAGTTTTTACAAGAAACGTATATTTATGTATTACTTGTGCAAATAAAAATTAATTTCAAGGTAGACAGCAAAACAAAAAAAGAAATAGAATGGGAAAGTTACGTTGAAACTACATTTCAAGGCATCTGATGTACCAAGATAAGAGTTTACGCTTAATTCTATAGGCAGCAAGAAGGTATGAAGTGTGAATGGTCATGACATGACCCAGTCTAGGCTATGATAGTGCCTCCTCCTATGGTTGTTATTGAGGATCAGGTAAGTAAACATAAATAAACCACCCAGACAGCATTTGGCATATGGTGAGTACTTTGTAAGTGTTAGCTACTGCTATTGTTTCCTTCCCTTTGCTCCAGCCACATGAGCCTTTTTTTATCTCATGAATATGCCAAGTTCTTTGAGGCCTCAAAGTTTTCATACATACTGTTCCTTATTATTTCTTTTTTCCCTCTCTTTCTCATCCTTCAGTGTTCAATTTAAATATTACCAGCTCAGTGAGCCCCTCCCTTACCTGCACTTCTAAGTTGTTTCCCTGGCCCACTGTATGTGTCTGTGTCAAAGCAACCTGTTGTCTTTTATAGAACACTTGTCCCAATCTGTAATAAAGTCTGTGGAGAATAGGTATTATTACTATTTATTGAGCACTTACTATGTGCAGATATGTTTTATGTGCTTTATATATACTAATTCACTCAAATATCCTAATAACCCTTTTAAGAAGGCATTAGTATTATTCCTATTTTACAGATAAAGAAACTTATGAATAAGAAAGATAGAAATTTGACCAAGATCACAGCCAGTAAGTGTCAGAGCTTGGATTCCACCCATTAGTGCACCATAATAACTTCCTGAATGATGAATCAATTATTAATAGAAAACGGTTTATAGTACCCTTGATGTCCTCATAATTAATTAATCCCATACACGATGCAAGTTGTTTCGGAATAAATGGGAGTGATTAGCCTAACTGATAGAGTCTCTAAGGGTAGGTCATATTCCTTAAGAGGAGGAGGCAGCTATTTTCTATGGAGAGGCAGTAAATTGAGCTTTGTGAAGCAGGGCTGATGGCAGAGCTGCAAAAGAGGAGCAGAGTGTGCTGGCAGAGATGTAGGAAACTCACCAGGCTCCAGACCACATTACCTGGTTCTTCAGAGACCGCTCCCTGCCAAGCCCAGTCACAGCCAGAGCTCCAAGAAAGGAGTTCTGGGAGCAGTGCGAACTGGCTGCCCTGAGAGGGATGCCAAGGAAGTAAGAAAAAAGCAGCCCTTGACTCAAGCCAGGGAGATTTCTGTTTAGTCCTGGCCTTCAGAAGCAAGACCTCCCAGAAAACCACGCCTTTCCCTGAGTCCCTGTTAGGCAAATCCCAACAGCAGCGAGCGGTGACTCTGTTGTTTGCAGATGTCAGGAGGAAAAATAATCGTAATATAAAGGCAGCTCAATTCACTGTCTTCTCCTCACGTGTCTGGCACCTTGTGGGAGCTTTAGATAAATTATGTCTTTTAAATCTTTTAACAACTCTGGAGATTCCCTCAACATTCATTTGGTCAATAAATATTTATCAAGCATGTGCTGCATTGATGAAGTGAGCACTATTTTTAACTCTGTTTCACAGACGAGGAAAAAGAGATTTAGAGGGATTAAGTAACTTGCCCAAGTTAGACACTGGCAGTTAGAACGTGAACTCAGGTCTACCAGATGCCAACCTCCCTTCCTTCCCTCTACTCTGAATTACCTTCTAAACTTGAGACCAGAATTTATTTCTATTTATGTATCAGGTACTGTACAATAATCATAATTAGGAATTATTCAATGAAATGATGGTTCCTTACCGATAATAAATATTCAGTAAAGATTAGTTTACGTTATTCTACAAATTATATATTTATACATTGTGATGGTTAATCTAGGTGTCAGCTTGTCTAGGCCACAGTTCTCAGCTATTTGGTCAAACATATCTGGATGCTGCAGTGAAAGGATTCTTTAGATGAGAACAACATTGAAATCTGTAGACTCTGAGTGAAGCAAATTGCCTTTAGTCATGTGGAAGGACCTTATCTAATCAGCTAAGGGGCTTCAGAGAAAAAGGATTAGGTCTCCCAAGGAAGAGGGAATTCTGCCAGCAGACCACCTTCAGATTCGAACTGCAGTATCAGCTCTTCCCTGGGTCTCCAGCATGCCAATTAACCTGGCAGATTTTGGGTTTGCCAGCTCCACAATCAAGTGACCAAATTCCCTAAAATCTCTCTCTGTATAAAGAGGTAGAGATAAAGATAGAGGCAGAGATAGAGATATCTGCAGTTTGTAGATATACATCCTGTTGATTCTGTTGTCAGAAGCTTCACTTCTACAAATATATATTCATAATAATAGTAATTGGATAAGCAGATAAAAGGAATGTCTATATTAGATGCCAAGAATGTATACTGCCTGAATTCTTCTAGAAATCCAGCTTCTAATGAAAAGTATTTTCTATGATATTGCCTACAACTGTCACAAACAGGTCCCCTTGTATAAAAAGAGCTGATTTCTGGGCCGGGTGCGGTGGCTCACGCCTGTAATCCCAGCACTTTGGGAGGCCGAGGCGAGCGAATCACGAGGTCAGGAGATCGAGACCATCCTGGCTAACATGGTGAAACCCCGTCTTTACTAAAAATACAAAAATTAGCCAGGCGTGGTGGCAGGCGCCTGTAGTCCCAGCTACACGGGAGGCTGAGGCAGGAGAATGGTGTGAGCCGAGGAGGCGGAGCTTGCAGTGAGTGGAGATCGCGCCACTGCACTCCAGCCTGGGTGACAGAGAGAGACTCCGTCTCAAAAAAACAAAGAGCTGATTTTCCCAATATAGTTACAAGATCCATATTTCTTTTTTTTGAGACAGAGTCTCGCTATTGCCCAGACTAGATTGCAGCAGTGCAAACACAGATCACTGCGGCCTCGAACTCCTGAATTCAAGTGATCCTCTCACCTCATCCTCCAAAGTAGCTGGGCTTACAGGCATGCCTCACCATTTCTCCTCTCCCTCCACATCTGTTTCCCCGTGCACAAATTGAAGATCTCAGGATATTTGCATGACAAATGCAGGAATGAAGGAGGAGTGCCTCCCAGTCTGAGCAGGATGGCTGGCGACCTTGCAGGTAGCTGCAGAAGAGCACCTGCTGAAAGCCAGGATCCCAGTATTGCCACCTACCAGGTGGGTAACCTGGGCCAGATCTCTTTCACAGTCTAAACTTTCGTTTCTTATGTACTAAAAAAGCAATGATAGTCATTATTCTGAGGCTTATTGTACAAATCAAAATAAAATCCCACATGGGATAGTATTTTCTGAGTGGCAGTGTTTTCCTCGAAGAAAGAGCAGGCCAAGTTGAGGAGTGAATAGAAGCAGTTTCTAGGCTCGGGTCGGAGCAGGGTCAACCCTGGCAGTGCTCTGAGCTCAGTGCAGATGGTTCACAGCCACAGTTCATGTGCCTCACGCTGCTAAACGGGAAGGCATTTATCTGATCACAACCCCTTTGATGGCACTGCTTTCAGCTTCTGAAATACCCAGTCTCATTTTCCCTTCATAATAGCCTTCCAATGGAGGCCACCCAGGGAGAGGGGGCTCCTCATGTCTACACCACAAGTTGGAGGCAGAGCAGAGCCCATGAGACTCGAAGTCCAGCATCTGTCTTCCTTACCGGTAGGTAAGGGCACTGACGTTCAGAACTTAACCTCCTGATGGAGGGGCCAGCAGAATAAAAGGACATCAGCCACAAACTCTCCCTCCAAAGCTGGGTGTCTCACCACAGCAGGGGAACTGGGAGACAGATAAAGACTAGAAGGAGAAATTAATTTCAAAGAACAGGAAAGCATCAGCCAGATCCTAATCAGAGAATCAGGCTGCTGGCAGAACTGCAAGTCATTTATCAAGTGCCTCCTGAAACTCAAACTTAATGTATCACTTTTCCTCTTATCTTAGGATTTGGGGGAAATGAAATACATTTTTATATGACAAAATTCAGCCACTAACTCACTCTATAACATTGAGCAAGTCATGGAGCCTCTCTGAGCATCTGTTTCTCTTCCTCAAAATAACAAAGTTGTATAAAATCAGAGTTTCCCAAATTTCAGGTATGAGATTTCCGGGATCATGAGTTGCCATGCATAAGCACCACAGCTGCTAATTTTAACCTAATATTGCTTTTTGCAGGTATTTAATGTAAAAGGAAATTCTCTGTCACCTCATAAATGTAAAAGCACAACCTTTGGGGTTCATAGTTTATTATAATGAATACATAGTTCTTACAACTGAAAAAACTCTCACATGCCAGGCTCTTACAAGCATCCTTCAGACTCTCGTTGGGAAACTCTTGGCCTAGATGATCCCTGAAGGCCCCTCCAGCCCTGACATTCCACTGTGAAAAGCCTGGATCCCTGGCAGCCTGGCTAACTCCTAGAGAAGTTTTCTGACACCCTGCATAAGACTAGCCCCCTGTGCATGTTCCTATCAAGGTATTTATTGAGCTTTTCTGTAACCCTAGTGAAGTCTGTCATCCCTGGTAAAGGCAGTGGCTGAGAGTACTGCCCATCACTGGGTTTGAGTAATGGTACTGGCACGGTGAGTCACTTAACAATGTTACTTCACATCTCCAAGGCTCAGTTCCTTTGTCCACAAAATAAAGTTAATTGTTCTTCAGTAAATGGAATCTCAAAACTAAAAAAAAAAAAAAAAGGTCAAAATTCACTCGGGTGGGGAAGGCAGAAGAGATGTAAAATGGTGGCCCAGAAATGTTGGAGTCAAGGGAAGAATTTGCCAATTGGAGGAGAGGAGCAGGTTTAAAAGCAAAAGGAAAGAAGCCACCCCACTCATGGCACTCAGTATGATTATAATGACTCCAGCTGATATGTATTTAGTGATTACTATAGTGTGAAGGGCTTTTTAAGCTTGATTTTACGTGATCCTCACAGTCATTATTATTCCCACTTTACACAAGAGGAAGTTACAGTTCACTGAGATGACGTGTCTTGTCCAAGAACACAACTAGAAAGTGGCAGAGCAGGGACTTGAACACAAGTCTGTCTGACTCCAGGAACCATGTTCTCATCCCCAATGGCAGGGGGTTCCTGAAACAGGTTCCGTGATCACTACTCCTGCAGGCCCTCAGCTAGCTGCCCAGTCTGCTCTACAGGCTCTGTCGCTTGTCCTGTGACCAACTGAATAAGATTCCTGATAAGACATTCGCAGCACAGGCCGTATCTCTCCTGCAACTGTCAACTTCCTTTTGAGTCTTCTCCCCTCCTATCTTTTCCTTCTAATCCCTCACGAATGCATCAATAGCTTAATGTACCCTGGCCACAGACTTCATTTTGCCACAGGAAGCCAGCACCCCTTCTCCTGCCAAGGAGTGGCAGTGGCTCTGGGTGACCCATGCCAAAAGCAAACTTGGTGGCTTCTTCATGGAGTTCCACACGGGGGTTTCAAGGAGAGAGCCATGCCAAGAGAAGGAGTCGGCTTCATCTTTATTATATAGTCGGTAACTCGGAAATGACCAGCCTGCCTTACAGCTCTAGTGGAGGCCAAAGGAGAGAGAGTGAATAATATTCATGTACACACATGAAGTGTACGTGTCAACAAAATTCATATGTACAATGAAGAATTACACTAAAAGCAATGCTTTTCTCTAGCATTTATAACTACGTCCTCTCCCTTCTTCGCTTCCATGGGTCCTTTCTTCCATTATTACTGATCTCCTTTCTGTCATTTTTATTTTGTCTCCCAAGTCCCTCTGAATCCCATCTCCTTTCTCGCCATCAATGCAAATTATAGGGCATCTTTAGGCCCTAAATCCAGTTGCTTGCTTTCTCTGATCCAACAGGTTGGGTCAGTGATTTGGCATGACTTGGAGTAGCCACCAGAGAAAAAAGACCTGTCACCTTAGTGCTTACTTACCTTGCCTTGATCAAAACCAAGTCCTCATTACCCCTCTCTCTCTCTCTCTCCAGAGATCTCCAGCCATCCTGGGACAGGTAAAAGCTGAATGGGTCAGCAACTCCATGGTTAATCCTCTCTTTCACAAGCCTCTCACCAGGCATCCACATCAGGGTGGCCATAGCTCTAAGGACCATTGCCCTCAGTTGGGTCTGCCCTGGGCCAGCCTACAACTGCCCTACAAATGGGAAAATTACAGATGAGCCAGGAGACTGGAACAGCAGGTCAAGGAGATAAGGGTTCTGAATGAAATATTCCTTTCCAAGGGCCAAGACTTTTCCATGATTCAAGTTATCTCCACCTGAGCTCTTTTGCAAGCTAGAATGAGGGGGATCAGAGTGTTCCCAACCCCACAGATTGTTGTCCTTGGCAGGAGCCATGGGATTGGAGCCTCTTCAGCAATGGCAAATTCAAGGGCATTAGACTTTTAGCTGTATTTGGGGGACACTGGGCCAGGGTTCACCTGTCCCAGATGGGCAGTAATTATAAACCTGAGAATAAATAAATGCTTTATCCTGAAGGAGCTTAACTCTGAGCTTTGAAATTTATTCTTTGTGCCTCTGCCACAGATCTTCTGCTCTCCCCTCTCTGGAAATGAAGGCTGTAGATTTTCCGCAAAGCTGGATTCCAGGTGTTCTCAATTCATTATTTAATTAATTAGTCTGCAAAGTATATAGTTAGGTATGCCCATGATTTAGGAAAATTAACACACAAGAACCAAAGAACTATACTTTGGGATAGAAATTCACATTACAAATGGGGCTTCTTCAAAGTGAGGGCCCTAAGTATACTCAGGATATTATTTGAATTGTAAAATATCTTTGCTTAACCACAACTCTTCTGGAATACACAGAGAGCACACAATGAAAGCCAGTTCAAAGCCTGAGTGTCACAGGTCCTTTCTACAAGACAATCCAGAGAAGTGGTTCCCAGACCTCAGTGTGCATCAGAGTCACCTAGAGAGCTCATGAACATGAAGATTCCTGGGCCCTACTCCAGAACTGCCTTATCATTATCTCTGGGGGTGGAGCCCAGTAATCTCTCTACTTAAGCAACTCTCCAGGTGACTGGATGCAGGCAATCCAAGAGCCACACCTGTGCTAGGTCTTAAAGCCGCAGTACTCCTGTGCCTGGAACAAAGCTGCCCCACAGCTTCCGGCCCATTGCTCAGTGTGAGGCCATCCATGTGGAAGCCCCCTTTCACTCAAGAGCTGGACTCCAGGCTCCTTTGACACCAGCCACAAATGCCACACACCAGCAACCCCAGGTAGCTAAGGTACAAGCCCCTCCTAATCAAAACCTCAGGCTTGAAATGCATGCACAGTTATAGAGATGGCAAAGCAGAAGGCCACAGGGGAGATGGGACTTGCCCAGCAGCAGTGGGCAAGCCAGAGAGCCATGTGGGGCAGAAGACCTGCTTTTCTGGTCCCTCTGCCAACCCTGCACAGCCTCCAGATTTCTGCTACATGGCTGTTCCTCTAAGGATGAACTTGAGAATGAATCAGGTGTTCCTGTTATTATCTGTCTGCAAACATTGTCTTTCTCCTTCACACCAGTCACGGTTGGTAGCTATGCAGTATTTTTTGACATTTGTCTTTCCAACTAGATGATGGACTTATTGAGACAGGGGCCTGTTTTGTACACCAGAGTGTCTAGCACCTAACACAGTGCCCAGCGCATAGTAGAAAGTCAATAAATATGGACAGACAGAAGTTACAATGATCTCTTCTACATAATAGAAAATAGAAATATTGGGAAAAAAAGAGAGAGAGAGAGACAGAGGTTTGCCAAGGTTAGAAACCAGTCTATGCTATCAAGTCCTGGGAGGCAGTGGGAACTCGCTCTCCCTTGGGCCTCAGTGTCCAGGATTGGACTAAACAGGCTCTCCCTAGCCTTCCAACTCATAACGGTCTATAGACGTTAGAGAATGGATTGAATAGAAAATGACTGAACATTAGACTTCCACCTCTCTACAGGGGGTTGGGGTCCTAGAGGCCACCTGGCTTTATGGTTTCACAGCTCCCTCTAGTGGCCAGGGCCATATTTTACTGTAATTTTGTGATGGTCTTTGCTTATCAAATTGAGCTGCAATCAGTTATTTAGCTGAGTTAATAACTGAGTGTTATTAAACTGAGCTTAAGTTAGTTTAGAGGTCTGGCTTGAGTATAATTAGTAACTTACATACATGTGGAGATATTAAACCCATTGAGATCGTCATTTATTAATCCAGCAACTCATGGCCCAGTGCCTAATCTATACCTGGGCCAGTGCCTGGTGAAAGGATATACCAATGAGCATGTCAGAGATCTCCACTGCCCATGGTGCTTATATCCTAGGGAGGGAATGGGACATTCAGAAATTATGCAAAAGTGAGGTGTACACCACTGTGATGAGAGTCAGGAAGGAAATACGCAGAGCATTCATGTAGAATACAAGTGGTGGCCCCTCTTCAGGAAGGCTTCTCTGAAGAAACAACGTTTCCACTTGGGTTTGAAACATGAGGAATAAATATCAAGGCAAAAGTGGGGAGGGGGATGAGAAGGAAGGAAAAGGCAAAGAACTCTAGGCAAGAAAGAGCCCTGTGAGCTTGAGGTAGTGAAAGTGGGCCAGGGTTGCCTCGGTAATGAGCAGAAGACAAGGTTGAAGAGGTAGGTGGTGTTATTATTCCCATCAGTTTCTCACTAATGTAGAAACTGAGGCCCGGAGATGTGACACGAGCTGGTCATAGTGATGCAGTTTCTGAGTAGTGATAGAGAAAAGGGGATCTGGGGCAACCAGAGTGGATACTGGGCGAGGGAGACAGAGGCACGGGGTGGTTTGTGGGAGTGAGGGAGAGAGGAACACGGTTCCCAGAGTCTTACAAGCGTTCAGACTGCAGCACTGGGAGGGACTCGGCGGTCATCTAGGCCTCCTTGTCCATTTGCCAGGGGAAAAAGCAGTGAACAGCAAATCTTCACCCACATCCCCAGTACCCAGGCCTGCAGCAGCTAGGCCCACATCACTGCTCCCCAGAGACACTCCCACCAGGCTCCCGCAGCCTATGCAAAGCCCCCGTTCCCTTGAGTACCTCCACCTCTCATCCAAACTGCCCTCTCTCAGCCCGTGGGCTCTTCAGTCCCAGGCTCTGTTGCCATCACCCTAGGGAGCAGTCCTCAGGAATGAGCCGTGCATGACGGGACCCTGCCCTCCCTGCCGCCACCCCCACCGCGCTGCTGCCACTCTGAACTCCTGCCATGTCTCTCCCCTTGAGGTCTGCCCACTGACTGTTCTCCCTCATACCACATTTCCCCATCTCCTAGCCCAGCTCATCCTCCAGATCTTGGCTTAGACATCCCTTCTTCCAGAAGCCAGCACCACTCTCCCTGGAGCTCCTCTTCTGAATCCCCTTGGAGCACCGACCACATGGCATATTGGTTTCCTATTTCCTTGTCCACCTCCCCAGCCAGACTTGAGCATCCCCAGGTCAAGGACTACATCTGTCGCATTTCCTCCTATATCCCCAGCAGCTAACACGGTGCCTGGCACTTAGAAAGTGCCCAGATCGCTTGCTTGCTTTCCTTCCTTCCTTCCTTCCTTCCTTCCTTCCTTCCTTCCTTCCTTCCTTCTTTCCTTCTCTCTCTCTTTCTCTCTCTCTCTCTCTTTCATTTTTTTGAGGCAGAGTCTCGCTCTGTCGCCCAGGCTAGAGTGCAGTGGAGCGATCTCCTCTCATGCAAGCTCCGCCCCACAGAATCACGCCATTCTCCTGCCTCAGCCTCCTGAGTAGCTGGGACTACAGGCGCCTGCCACCACGCCCGGCTAATTTTTTTGTATTTTTAGTAGAGACGGGGTTTCACCGTTTTAGTCAGGATGGTCTCGATCTCCTGACCCCGTGATCCGCCTGCCTCGGCCTCCCAAAGTGCTGGGATTACAGGCATGAGTCACTGCACCTGCCCAGATCTATTTCTTAAATAAATGAATGAATTAAAATAAATGACTCTAAGCTGAGCCGCCTGCTTTTTACCACCACGCATTGTGTTTCTCATCTCCATCTGCCCATCAACCTCTGCCTTCGTTATGTCTAACAAGGGCCTCGCTACTGCTGTAAGATAAAGAAAGCAGTCTGCCTCGGCCCAGACAGTGACTGGTCAGTCTTACTCATGGCAGATGCTGGTGTCCCCTAACCTCCCAGGAGAAAGTGCAGTCAGAAGCAATAAGGAGTTGTCTACATTTCAGACTTATTAGACAGTCTCTCCCCCAAAATGTGTTTTCCTGGTGACTAGGAATGCATTTGAAAGTCGGATTTTTTATTTTTTTATTTTATTTTTTTATTTTTTTTTACCAATTTCTACAGCTTTCTGAGGCTTGGTTTCCTCTGGGTGAGCCTCCGAATCATTAGAGACCCCGTGGCTAAAAACCCCATATGAGATATCTTGTGTAGGGTGACCCCAATATGAATAAGCTTATTCTTCAGCTTGCATGCAAATGAGATCCTGGTGGTTCTGTTCAGTCAACGGCATCTATGTATTGAAGACATACTATGTGCCAGTCTGCATCAAATGATTCTGATCTGTGGAGAAGAGTCAGCTTTATCCCTGCCTTTCACAGAACTGGCATTCTAGCAGGAATTATAGAATTAAGCAACTTATTATAATTATTCAATGACACGCAATGAGATGCAAGCTGAGGAGTTTCCCGGAGGACCCTGAAGCTCCCCAGAGCCTGGGACTGAAGCACCCATGGGCTGAGAGAGGACAGTTTGGATGAGAGGTGGAGGTGCTAGGTGCCAAGATAGCTCAGCCTGAGTGTCCTGGCCTCGGTCAAAGTGGCTGCCCTAAAGCTGTGACCTTTTCCCTGAGAGCTAAAGGATGTGTAGGTGTTCGCCAGTCTAAGAAACATGCATGTGTATGTGCACATGAGTGTGTGTGCACATGCATGTGTGTGCATGGGCATGTGTGTGCGTGTATGTGTGTGCATATGCAAGTAAGCATGTGTATGCTACAAGTGTATTGTGTATTGTGTATAAGTGTATTGTGTATTGTGTCCATGCATGTGTGTGCATATGTAAGAGCATATGTATGTCACAAGTATGTTGTGTGTGCACGTGTATGTTACAAGTGCATGGGTGTGCAGGTTGCAGATGCATGTATGAAACCATAGATGCCATGAGTATATTGTCCATGTATGTGTGTGTCCATGTGAGAGCATATGCAGGTGCATGTGAGCATGTGTGTACAAGTATATTGTATGTACATGTGTGTGCACGTGTGTGTGAGTGTACATATGCCACAAGTACATGTGCGTGCAGGTTTCAGGAGCATGTATATGTTTGTGTGTCCCAAGTGCCTGTGTACCGCTTATAGACAATCTTCAGCCTTTACATCTCCTTCCTATCACAAATCAGTCATCGT
This sequence comes from Piliocolobus tephrosceles, assembly GCF_002776525.5. Lineage (NCBI taxonomy): Eukaryota > Metazoa > Chordata > Mammalia > Primates > Cercopithecidae > Piliocolobus > Piliocolobus tephrosceles. The sequence continues at coordinate 141,672,793 of NC_045437.1, read as the reverse complement.
GAAGTGGATTTCAAGCCTTCTCCATATAGTGCAGTGTTTCCAAGCCTCTTTTGGATCATGAGTCATTTCAATAAACAGCAACATAACAACAACAGGTATTCCATGTTAACTGCATGCGAGTCATTGTGCCAGACATTTAATGTGTGTTCTCTCACTTACTTCTCCAGCAAACCCAAGAGGCAGGCCTATGGTTATTGTTCCATTCTACAGAAGAAGAAACAGAGGCTTAGGAAGAGAAAGGCTCTTTGCCACAGTGGCCCTGAGCACAGGTCTGTATGACCCAAAGTATATGCTCTAATCCACTAAACTCTTTCCTGCCACCAGAGCAAGTGACACAGCAGATTGACCTTAGGGCAGGTCCCTCTCCCACTGTTAACGACAACACTCTCCTAGCAGTGAATGGAAAGTCTTCAGTGAAGTTCTGTTCCAGCTCAACCACTGATTCACTGTATGACATTGGAAAAGTCCCCCACTCTTTGTTGCCATGGAGCTTGCTGAGCTCTACCACTCCACATGAAGAGCTTAGCACCACCATCCACAGATGGCAGGCAGGTTACCTAATCTCATGAAATCCCTGTTTCCTCATCACTAAAATGGAGCTAACAATGGTGCCCTCCTGATAGTACTGTGGAGGGGTTGACCGAGCTCATGTGCGAAGAATGCTCAGCCCTGTGACTGCCTCACAATGTGTGCCCAATAAACCACAGCCGTCGCTGATGCTGAGGACACAGGAGAGCCAGAGAGCTGAGAGCACCAGCCTGGGAATCAAGTGGACCTGGATTCAAATGATTCAAATGGTCACTTTGCCTTCTAATGGTCACGTGACTTGGCAAAAGTTATTTCGCTGCCAAATTTTCCTCGCTTGTAAAATGGGAATTAAAACAGCACCTACTTCATAGGTATGTCTGAGGAATACATGAGATAATACACATAGCATTGCCCTATGAATGTTAGTTAACATCATTACTATTTGCACATATTGAGTAATATTATAAATAAGGATTATGTGGGGTCTAATTTTGTTCCAGTTCAATGTTTTAGAAAAAAATAAATAGAGGTATCTGGTTTGGTCAGATTTACTAGACATTGTACTATTTGTAAAAATTTTTTAAAAGAAAAAAAAAAAACCAGACCTGTCTCATGGGTCAATAGAAAGTCAGTTTCCTTTTGGTTGAGGCCAGCAGTTCTGTGCAGTTTATTCTGGTGCTGGCTGGCGGTTTGGTTAGGTTCAAGGCCATGACCATGAGTAAGTGATTCACTCTTGCCAAGAACTATAATCATGGTCATATTCTAAATATTTATACTAAAAGAAACCAAACCTGCTCCACCTTCAGGGGTCACAGGCACCACTCCCTCACATACTGGAGTTCATTCATTCATCCAACTCAGGCTAACCATTCACCTCATGCCAGGCACCAGGCACTGGGCATGCTGGTGGCTAATGGGACAGAAACCTGCTAGCAGCTTTGGCCAGTTTTGGAGAAACAACCAAATCAGGGCCTTCAATGATGGTAGCTGCACCTGGGCTGTGCAGGCTCCTACAGAGAATGCAGGCCATCTGTTTGGTGCATATCACAGTGTGGTCTGTTCCAGCTGGGAAAGGCACTTGGGGATCATCTCAGGCAACACACACCCTTTATAGCCACTGAGATCTCACAGCTAGGTTAAGATCCTGCTATTCTGACTCCTAGATCAGCACCTCTTCCTCCCTCCTAGATGCCCCAAGATTTCCTCCACTTCACACAGAGCAGGTGGTCTCCAGACATTTTAGCTCACAAACAACTTCAAACATAGTGATAATGAGAATTTAAAAAGTAATATCACTCATAACAGTATCTTTCACTTACTGGATGATTTCTGGGTGCCAGGTACTTCATTAAACATTTTATATGATATGCCTCATCTAACATTCAAAGAACATTATTGGTTAGGTCATTATTATCCCATTGTACAGAAGAGGACACTGAGGTCCAGAGAGGAGAAAGGATTTTCCCATGTTAACACAGCTAGAAGTTGCAGAACTTAACTTTACCTGACTCCAAACCCAGTGCACATGGCCACCACACAATATCCCCTCGGTGGGACACAGAGCACAGGAGACCTGCCCTCCCACATCCTCTTCCTGTGCTTACCTGGCGAGCAACAGATTGATGCCTGCTGCTAGGAGGGAGGAAGAAAGAGCATCAGGTGGGCAGAAAAGAGGCTTCAAATCTAGTCCGTGGCTTTAGCACCCACTAAATCCAGGACTATAATGAGCTTAAGAGTGAAGAAAGACAGCAGTGGAGAGCATACTGGTGAGGAGATGGATGGGTGGGTCTACAGACTGTTCCAGTGTCTTCTCCAGGTGAAGGGTGGCACCAGGTGCTGGAAGAATACCTGTGTCATGTGACCTGGGGCAAACCATTTCCTGTCTACTAGAGAGGGAGAACAGGATAACAGGATAGCACGTGGCCTCTGAAGCCAGACAACCCAGGATGAAACCCCAGCTCTGCCTCTTACCAGGTGTGCGACTTCATACAGTATTTAGCATACTGGGCGTTAGCTTCCTCTTCTGTAAAAAAGGCATAATAACACCTGTCTCATAGTATCATTATGAAAACTAAATGAGTTAATACACAGAATGCCCTCAGAATAGTACCTAACACACAGTAAGAACTATATGCATTTTGCTAAATGTTTAAAAATTATGTAAACTAGAGGTTATAGTACCCGACTGTTGAATTAAGATGCTTTGGCTGCAAAGTAACAGAATATCTGATCCTAAGTGGTTTTAACAGAAAGCCTTTATTAGTATTACTTTCTCATTAGTATAATGAGAATCCTCCAAATGGAGACGGTTCCAGGCTCAGGGATGTCCCAGGAACTCAGGATCTTCTTATCCCTCACCCTCCCTTTGACCATTTTCCACAAATCATTTCCCATCCTGTCCTAAGATGGCTGACACAGCTCCAAACATCACATCCCATTACCACAAAGCCAAATATCACATCCAGATGTCACAAAGCTACCCCTAGAAACAGAAAGTAAGGAATAGGCAATCTCTTTTGTACCTATTGCTGTCTTATGAAAGAGAAACTATTTCCTAGAGGCCTCTCTGAAGACTTCCTTTTTCTATCATTAGCCAGAACAGGGCCATGTGATCACCCGCAGCCCCTGAAGAAGGCTAGCAAAGCAATATCCTGCATTTCCGTCACGATATAGAGCTGGGCTCCACAGCAAAGAAGATGCAAGGAAGAAGAGTAGTTGAATAGACAATCAGCATGCCTTGCAAGATAGTCTTGAGAAGGAAATGTGGGGAAAAGTGCAGGAACGCTGTGAAAGAGTTAACCACTTCCACTGCACCTATGTAAGACATTGTTCTCAGAAATAATCATATCAATAGCAGTGCTTCGCCCTGTGGGTTAGAGGTAGGGTCTATAGAAATGCTGGATGCCCCGTCTCTACTAAAATACAAAAAAATTAGCTGAGCATGGTGGCGTGCACCTGTAATCCTAGTTACTTGGGAGGTGGAGGCAGGAGAATTGCTTGAACCTGGGAGGTGGAGGTTGCAGTGAGCTGAGATCGCGCCACTGCACTCCAGCCTGGGTGACAGAGCAAGACTCCGTCTCAAAAAATAAAAATAAAAAATAAATAGAAATGCAAGATGCCAATAATTCTAGGTTGTCCTGTTCTTTCCCCATGTATATGGGGATATGGCATGGATATGGCAGCCAAGGGACAAATAAAAGGAAACTGACTGCCCTGACACTAAAACTGACATTGTATGGCCTCATAATAACCCAGGCCTGGAAAACAATAGTTCACCAACTTCCCCTCTCATTTTGGTGGATTATAAATAAAGCCTGGAGGGAAAGTAATGAAATTAGTTTAAGAACAGTGATAGGATTCCTCTGAAAGCAGAAAATCTTTATTTAGAAAATACCTTGTGGGCCATCCTGTAGTGAAAAGTCAGTCCTCTGGCCATAGTCTAGATCTGAGCTCAGCAAACATTTTCTCTAAAAGGCCACATAATAAATACTGTAGAATTTTCAGGCGATAAGGCCCCTGCCACACCTACTCTACTCTAGGTAGTGTAGGCAATGACAATGTGTCAACAAATGAGTGTGGCTGCATTCCAATAAAACTGTTATTTTTTTAATTTTTTATTTTTTACTTTTGAGATGGAGTCTCACTCTGTCACCCCAGGTTGGAATGCAGTGGCATGATCTCGGCTCACTGCAACCTCCGCCTCCTGGTTCAAACGATTCTCCTGCCTCAGCCTCCCAAGTAGCTGGAACTACAGGCACACTCCCTTCCCACTTTCCCCCGTTAGTCACCCCGCTTCCCAACTGCCCCCTGATTTTTGTATTTTTAGTAGAGATGGGGTTTCACCATGTTGGTCAGGCTGGTCTCAAACTCCTGACCTTGTGATCTGCCCGCCTCGGCCTCCCAAAGTGCTGGGATTACAGGTGTGAGCCACCGTGCCTGGCCATAAAACTTTATTTATAGAAACAGGTGGAGGGTCACATTTGGCCAACAGACAGCAGTTTGCCAACCCTGGTTCTACATGGCAAGTTACATAAGACAACAACCTAAGCCAGGGGACTCAAGCTCTACTGCCGATGGGCTGGAGAGGTAAAGAAGTAAAGCAGGCTGAGTGCGGACTGTGACATGTGGAGAATATATGACTCATGGAAACGAGGCAGTTGCAAAAACCAATGTAATCAGACCCTCCAGTATTTTAGGAAAACCAGAAATGCAAATACGAGGGTGTATTCTCGTTTTTAAATATTGGCACCGATTCAAAATTTTAAACCTGGTGCAGACCTAATTGAAGAAAAAACATCTGGGGGCCAGCACAGTTTGGGGCAGCCAGTGTGTGGCCTCTGGCCTAGATCACCCTTCCTGAGCAATGTGCTATGACAACCAAGTACACATGACACGTTTGAGTGGCACGATCCAGGAAACTTAGGCCAATGCCAGTCTGACCTATTGCTAATGGAATGCATAACTGCCGCCGTCCTGCCCAGTGGCCGGGCATATGGGAGGCCATTCGCATGCACGAATGCAATGAGCTGCACATGCACAGCCACTCCAAGTCTGGACTGTAATTCTCTCCCTGCCTCACTAGTCCTCTGCTTTCTATAAGCAGTGTTGGCATAATCAGTGCTCTGGGACATCAGATGCTATGTAATATGCATCGTGTGGACCCTCCTGATATACTTCAGAGAAGGAATGAGATCATATGAAAGGGACTTAACAAGCCATGAAACCACACAGACATCAACCTGATTAGTTTCTGGCTTCCCCGGCCTCAAACACGAACTCAAATCCTCCAATAATGAGTATATTCTTTAGAGAGATCCAAAAAACCCAAGAAGCATGACAAGCAGTACAGACACAAAGCAAAAGGACTCTCAGCCAGATTTTCTCCTGGTACAAAGGCCCTTAAGCTGTGTCCAACGCTGCCCTGCGGAAGCCCAGGTGCCACTGAAAGGCCCCAGGCTGCAGACAGCTCAGCTTGTGACATTCTGTCCTTGGCTGTCTTTCAGCCTGTGTTCTCACCTGTTCACTGACTTCTCTGCCTCTCCCTCCAGTTCCTGTAAATCTACAGCATCCTCAGTATTTGCCTTGAGCTTCTCTCTCACTTGGTTCAGCTCTACACCTTCCTGCCTTCTGCTCTGCCTAGGTCCTCCACTTCAAAGGTTGCACTGACCTGCCTTTTCTGGTGTCTCTGGACACACTCCATCTTCAGACCCTCAGCTCCACTGGGACCACCAGCATCAGGCTCCAGTTCACCCTGTGCAAGGCCTCCCCTTTTTTAGGAGCTAGTTGAGTGTCTGCTTATCTTACCAAGGACTCTACACCCACATCCATAACTTGCTAGTGAAGACATCAACCTAGATGCCACCTATTTGGGTCACAAAGATTCCCTCTCACTTCGTCTCTGAAGATCACTGAAAACCACTCTTTTGATTCCCTCACCTATATTTGGGGGTGGGGGAAAGGCAGGGATAAAAGAGAGAGAGAGAGAGAGAGAGAGAAACAGTGCAAACTTCCTACCATAAATGATGTTCATCCCATGTCCACTGAATCCTATGATGTTCATCCCATGTCCCCTGAATCCTATTCTGTTCAAATTAGGTGCTGAGCCAGCAGTTTTCTAATGGCTCCTCAATGGCTCCTCGAGTTTTATGACTTTTCAGGGTTTTCAGGGACCCAGGGAGGAGGGTTAAAGGGGATGCTGCAGATCAGAGGTGACTTCAGCAGAGCAGCTCCACTGGATCTGTTTTGTATACCATAGTCCTGCATGAAACTATATTTGAAAAATTTATTCCACCACTAAAAATGTTAAAATTTCTGTGTTAGCCACTGTGACCGGGTGCAGATGGAGCAAGGCAAGCTCCCTTACTGAAGAAGACCATAGGATAACTTGAGGTAGGCAATATTTTTGGCGTAGGGCAATTTGGAAGGTATTGAGCTAAATTTTTGTTTACAATGAAAAGTAGCTTATTGAATCTCATATTAGGTGTGTCTGTTCCCACAATTTAAATTATCTGCTTTGTTGAAAAGAAGAATAACATCAAGAAAGTATTACTTTTTATATGCTTAAGTATGAATGTCTGTTTCCATTTTCCCAGTGGTGAGAAGGGGGAAATTTCTAATCTTTCCTTCTGAATTTAGACAGTGAAGCATTTCTCAGAAGTATCATGAGGCCCTGCTCATCACTTGTTTAGTGCATAGACCCTTGGGGACACCTCCAGAGGATTGTCAACAGGGCAAAACCTCTTAAAGCAGTGCTCAAACTCCTGTTTTCTTCACTTCATTGTTCAAATTCATATTTCTCCCATGTGGTTTGTAGGAGTCTCCTAGGGGTTGGTAAGTCCCAATGAGTCTTATGAACAAGTGAGCAGACTAGGCTAGCAGTGGCCAAACAATACAGAGCCTCCAGGGAGAGTCGTGTTCTGTCAGCTGAGCTCAAGGTCTAAAAGCCCTCACACACCCTCAGCTGACAGCTCAGGCAGTGACAGCTCATTCGGGAAGGAGATTTGCAGTTGTGAACACTGATCAGCTCTAAAAGAGTAGAAAAGTAATTAATCATATCGTTTTAGAGCTATGCATTATCAGACTCTCAGAATCAGAGCCTCTTAGAACCTCAGGCCCGGGAGAAAGCAGAGAGGCTCCAATATTGCATAATGGTTAAGTTCACCGGCTTTGAGTCAGATAGACCTGAACTTGAGACCACTCAAGGACTCTACCTGAAAGGAAATTTATTAGAGGGCATGGGACAACTCGCAAGAAGGAAGTGAGTGTGTAAAACAAACTCTAAGCAGGCAGCAGAAGTTGCCAGGCAAACTGGCCCAGGAACCAGAGCTGTAATCAATCCATCCTGAGCATTTCATCTGCTCTGACACAGGTTCAGGATTCCAAGTCCTGGGCAGAAGATTCCAGTCTTTTCCCTTGTCTCCCCAGGGAGGTTTGAAGAAAGTTTTAGGCATCATAATAGGAGGGGAAAACATCTTGGTTTACCATGCCAGCTAAACCATAAACACTAAGGGTGAGGCTCCCAAAGGAAAGCCAGGGGTAGGAATGGCTGCCTGGAACCATGAACGACTATCGTGCACCTGCTACAGTGTTGCTCAGAAGACAGAAATGCTCCAAACCACGGCCTTAGCATACTACGGGACACAAAAAAGCCCTCCATAAACATGAGTGCCTTCATTTACAACTCATGCTCCTGTGGGGAGCTACATCCCCTCTAGAGCACACCTGTTGAAGCAATTGCCACTAACTGAGACTCCTTCTCCTTTGTAATCACGTCCCCTAAGTTACCCTGAATGTGGAGGCCATTTGCTTGGAGAACTTTAAGAGATTTTACTCATCATGTGGACGGCCCATGACACCGAGGGTCCAACAGTAAATATCTTGGACCAAACCTGGCTCAGAAAAAGACTCCCTCCATTGGGAGGGAGACCTCCTAAAGCCTCCTTTAGGCTTCCAATATCCTCCCTTAGGATATTGGCATCGGAAATGTATTCACTTCCCTATTCCAATATCCTAAGGGAGGATAAGGGAGGGAAAGTCTTTTTCTGAGTCCCAATGGAAGGGGTCTTTTCTGCTTGGAATAGAGAATACATTCCCTATTCCGATAACCTAAGTGGTGTCCCCCTCCAGGTTCATTAAACTGAGTAAAGTGTTGGATGCTGGCAGTTTAGCTTCACACACACTCTTAGGTCAGGAGAGAAAATAAAGGCGATGCAGGCTCAGAGACCTTATATTTTGTCTTAATATTCTGCTAGGTCAGGAGGAGGCTTTTGAATGCTCATGCCAAACCTCAAAAACTCTAAAAATGCGTGCCAAATAGGGGGACAGTCTTTTGCTTCATCATTTCCAACTATGGCCCTATTAAAGGGCTGCTGCAAATATCTGGGGTCTGAAGGCATGTTTGCTTAGCCTGAGGCATATCCTAAGTTAAAAATCAATTATGCAGAAAGGGGAGGGCAGATAGAAAGTCAGTCAGCCATTGTCTAGCCAGTCAATGCCACCCTGCCCTGAAGGTCATCAGCTGGCCTGATGGGGGCAGAGCTACAGCATTGTCTCTGAGCTTATTTCCAACTCTATTCTGATGTTAGATGGGAGTATCAATATCATAGCTCTACAGTGCTCATCTTCAGCCTGGAGTCCTCTAGCTCCCTCCCCCTAAGGCAGCCACTCCCATCATGAGCTCATCAACAAACATACACTAAGACGCACTAGAAGCCTGTTGCCATGTGAGGGGTCAACTAATAATAGCTATAGTTTATGGAGTGTCTCCTACAGGTGGGACACAGCTTCCAGTGTTTTACCCACATTGTCTCAATTCATCATCACAATGGCCCTGTCACTTTCCTCTTTCTGTAATAACTATTCACGCTGTTTGAATCACTGGGAGGTTTTTCATTGCATTGCACAGAATTCTGCTTTCCTTTTTGCTTTTTTTGTTTGTCCTTTGCCCTCAGAAAAGGCTAATAAATTCAACCAAATGGCTGGAGTTGGAGGGAGGAAGCAGGGATGACCTTGTCTGAAAGATGGTCTCAAACCCCTTCTCCTGCCTCCATCCAAGGACAAGCCTTCACCTGATATATGAAGTGAGGCTGATGAGAAAGTTCAGTCTCTGTCTGTGTTTCACCATCTCCAGTTTCAGAGGCAGCAGCTTCAAACTACCGCCGGAAATCAGAGCCAACTAGGGCCCCAGGGGAATAAGGAAAGAGAACACAGGTTCACCTGAATGAGGGTCAGTGATGGCTCCCACTGAGTCTGGCAATCTCCCTTGTACCTGAGGAGACCACCTGGTCCCTCAGATCCCCCTGCAGGGGCAGGAATGTCTGAGCCAGGACATTGTTTCTGTGGAATCTTCCCACCAATGAGTCTCCCAGCAGGACCAACTGTTTGGCTGTATTTAAACTGTCATTTAGCCAAGGCAATTTGGTGGCACACCCAAACTTCAACCTAGCAAGTACAATAGGTCTGCAGCTCGCGCCAAAGCTTGTTTAAAACATCATTTGAACCAAACAGCCAGTGAATTTAAAAATATTCCAAGCCAAGAGCCAATAAGATTTGAAAACAAGGAAAATTGAAAATGAAAATGAAAGGGAAATGTATTAATTTATATATGTGCTTGTTTATTTATTAAACATTGCCTTTTTCCAGAGAGAATCTAAGATGTCAAAAGCCAAATTGTTTTTTAAAATAAAACCGTATTATAACGTTCTGTAAATTTCAATGATATCATAAAAATTCAACTTGGAGAAACATATAAAACACAAAGAGTGTGTGTGTGTACACGTGTGTGTGTGCCTGTGTGTGTGTGCGCATGTGTGTGTGTGCATGTGTGTGTGTTTTAACAGATAGGGAAACTGAAGCTCAGAGAGGTTAAGGCCCTTGCCAGAGTCACACAGCAGTGGATGGTAACATAAGGACTGCCCCAAGTCCTCTGATACGTGTATGGATGCGCACCTGTGCTTGCTGAGGCCACACTCTTGTTTCAGGCCCAACAGGGTCTGAAATGCAGGGGTTTTCTTCTCTTTTGCTCCCAAACATAAAAGGGATGTCATATCTCATTTTCACCTGAGTCATGCATTTATTCCTTCAGAATCATTTATTGAAGTCCATCCACGTGCCACCCGCTGAACCGGACATTTGGGATACAGTGGCCAAAATGCCACAAACAACTGCTGTGCACACAAAGCTTACATTTAAGACATCTTGGAGGCCAGCTAAGTGTGCTCTGTGCTGAAACTGGGGCATTCATCTTTATAAGCTCTCCTAGCCAGAAAAACATTTAGAGGTCACCTAGACCTGGGTTTCCCAAAGTCCAACCATTCAGGTACGAACCCTACAGTTTCTGTCCTATGTCAATAACACTTTCATATAAGTCTTCAACTGTTCTCATCTACATAAACATATCTATTTTAAGAGAAAACCCTCTATCAGTGCTGTAAACGGAAAACTGGAATCACTTGTCTAAAATAAACGGTAACCATAAAAATAAATAAAACAAAGACAAAACAATATGGTTAAATTATCGTCCAAGCACAGTGGCTCACGCCTGTAATCCCAACACTTTGGGAGGCCGAGGCGGGTGGCTCACCTGAGATCAGTGTTTGGAGGAACGGAGGCAAGATGGTGCACTTCCGGGTTCTTCTTCACCACCAACTCTTCCCGCGCGCGCGAAAATGCAGCCGGCGCCCAGGGAGGGTGCAGACCAACTGGGCATGCGCCAGGTGACGTCAATACGAAGAGACCGAGATTTACCTGTTCGCACCTGCGGAACGCCCCCCACACGCCCGTGCACCGCCTATTGCCCTCCCACTCCTAGAAAAGCGGCTCTTGGCCAGGGTCCCACACAGACTTCCCAGCCCCACTCCTGTGGGGATGTCCGGACTGCCAGAACTCTGTCGGAGAGCCCCACCAGTGGACTCTGCCGGCCTTCTTTGCCTGAGGCTGACAGACCTCTTCCCCACACCTTAGGTTACCAAAAATAAATGTGCAGTTTTGCTCCTACACTTGCCTACCCGCTGGTTCTTTTGTGCTCGCTCTGCTGGTCTTAGAAAAACAAATCAATCAGGAGTTCACGACTAGCCTGGCCAACATGATGAAACCCTGTCTCTACCAAAAAATACAAAAATTAGCTGGGCGTAGTGGCAGGTGCCTGTAATCCCAGGTACTCGGGAGGCTGAGGCGGGAGAATCGCTTGAACCCAGGAGGCGGAGGTTGCAGTGAGCCAAGATCATACCATTGCACTCCAGTCTGGGCAACAACAGCGAAATAATGTCTCAAAAAAAAAATTATCATCTAGAAAGACACCTGAAGCCTGTTTTCATTTTGTAAAATCATAAGCTCAGTAAGTGTTAGAAGGGTGTTGAAGATATTTTAACTCTACACTGAGACTTTCTTCTTTCCCTTATCAAGAAGATTAAAGGAGAATTCAATCAGGCACAACTTTCTGTGATTTAATTGTTTTTAATGTTGTGTTATACAGTCATGGCATTTAGGAAATCGTTATCTAATCCAACCCTAAAACCCAGAGACAGGTAGCTACTGGACCAAGGTCACACAGCAAATGAATGGCAGAAAAAATAAACCCAGTCTCTGTGTTCCTACAGTAGACTGCAGATGAGCAAACTAACATCTAAATAAACTCTTGGATTTGTTCTTACCACAACTGAAGACTGATTTGATCCACTTTACTTTGGGATGAAAAACAACGTAATCCATCTCAAAGTGACAGATGTGGAGCTCCCTCTCAATTTTCCATTTTTCCTTTTTTTTTTTTTTTTTTTTTTTTTTT
>NC_045437.1:141649118-141660884 GCF_002776525.5 Piliocolobus tephrosceles | reverse complement strand
GGAGTCTCGCTCTGTCACCCAGGCTGGAGTGTAGTGGCCGGATCTCGGCTCACTGCAAGCTCCGCCTCCCGGGTTCATGCCATTCTCCTGCCTCAGCCTCCCGAGTAGCTGGGACTACAGGATCCTGCCACCTCGCCGGGCTAGTTTTTTGTATTTTTTAGTAGAGACGGGGTTTCACCGTGTTAGCCAGGATGGTCTCGATCTCCTGACCTCGTGATTCACCCATCTCGGCCTCCCAAAGTGCTGAGATTACAGGCTTGAGCCACCGCGCCCGGCCCTTTTTTTCTGTTTTATCTATCCACTCATTTTCCATGTGTCATAGGTCTTGTAACAGAAATATGCTGAGATTTCAAATAGAACCTAGAAAGTTTTGTGGAAACATCCAAACAACCCAAAATTCAAATATAATCCTTAGATAACCTCCTGTAATATGGAATTCAGGAAGAAAAAAATCCCCAGCCCCACCCGACAAGAACTCCTTGTCCTATAAAATCCTCAGTATGAGTGTCCCATACTTGGCGAACCTCACCACATACCAAGTGTAACTCTTTAAATCAGGCCTGGGGATAAATGAGGAGAAACCCTCTCTCACCCACTAAGACCATCTGCAATTTGCCTGCCCCTAATCCCCCTCAAAGGCAGCTTTCAGCAATGTCCCTGGGAATCTGTTGGCTGTGAGAACACACAGAAGCCTCAGCCTGCAGAGGAGGCACAAGCTGGAGTCTTTGTGCATGGTGTCCCCTCCGGGAATGTGAGGCCAGGGTTTCCATGTTCCTCTCCAAGGCCAGAATGGAGAAAGAGGAGAAGATGACAGTGAATGAAATCTGGCCACTTTTTCTCTTTCCTTTCAGCTGACATGGGAACACTTTAGGACTGCTCAGAAGGACTGAAAACCATCCTTTATGGAGGTAACTCAAGCTCGGTTTTTCTCTGTCTGAGGGAAGGCAGCCTGCTTAACTGCCCAGGTTAGACTGTACTCATCTACCTTATTTGAGTGGCAAAATAACCCTGTGCCCTCCAGAGCTGGTGCCCTGTGAACACCCAAAAGCAAAGAGAAGTGACTCTTGTTCCTAAAGTGGAAAGAGCAGAACTTCCTATGATGCAGCTGGCGCTTCCTGAAATAGAACAGGATTTGAGCAAACAGTTTTCACTAGGCGGGTAGGAAAAGCTGCGTGTGGCTCGATATTTCCTCTGTGATGACTCAGACCCTTGCTCCTGGCTGCTGTCTCATCCTGGTTGGGTCTGTTTTCCAATTATCACGCTCAGCCATCAGATTCCCTCTCCCAGGGTCCTCTTTTGCCAGTGTTTATTGTCCCACCAGCCTATTCTAGTTCTGGGGAGGTCAAGTCTCTGTCTTACCTTTTATGTCACTTATACTCTGCTACAATTTCTATTATGAAATTGATTAGAATTTGATCAACAGTTTATGTTTGTTTCCAGAACACCTCCTGTCGGGCCCTGCCTCCTTCTGGAAGAGATGATGATTTATGCTTATCTCAATCACAGGCAAGTCTTCCAAATCTGTAATTTGGGACTGTTTTCAAATTTTGGGCATACCAAAATTACTTGGAGAGAAGCGTATCAAGGGTGCTGATTCAGCAAAGACTCTCTTAGACACGCTGCATCACCCAAAATCCATTCCAGACTTTCCGGCCCTGTCTCAAATTGGCTCTTATTCAATCAACATTTAGTGAGTCCTGACTATGAACCAGGTATTGTGCTTGGGGTACAAACATAAAAAAAAAAAAAAAGCCTGATCCCTGATGCCCCCATTATATGCCAATGCGGAAAAGACTGCAACAGAGTTATCTCAAAGCACGGGGGGAGTCTTAGAACGAGGTGTGACCTGTCCCCTGCCTGCCTCTCCAGTTGCGTTCACAGCATCCTCACCATCCTCACTCTGCTTGGTCCCACTGCCCTTCATTCTGCTTCGGGTTGTCCTGCTCTTCCCTCTGCCTGGAATGATCTTTTCCTGTCGCTTCACTTGACTAGCTCCTTCTCATCAGTCAGTCTCAGTTTATGCATCCTCCTCAAACAGGTCTTCCCCAATCATCTCATCATCCCCTGTAGCTTCTCCACGTGCAACCCAGCAGTCTCTATCATGTCACCTTTGTTTTCTCCCTGGAAGCGTTCTTTCAGTATCTGACACTACCTTGTTTATTTATTTGCATATTGCATATTGCCTCTTTCTCCAAAACAAAATGGAGTCTCCACGGGGCAGGAATTTTGAACCTGTGTTTATCACTATGTCCTTGATACCTCCAATAGACTTGGCACACATTAGATGTGCCAACAGTAAATACTTGATGATTGAATAAATAATACTTTCTGTGGGGAAATTGTGAAAGGATTCATAAGGATGTGACTTTAGGAGGTAGCCAGGTAAGCAGTTATACAGGTGAGCATCTCCCATAGAAAGGCATGATGCTTTAGGGGAATAGCAGCAGGTACTGCAGGCCATGCAAGTGATCTCGAAGGAGAGTGAATAATCAGGCAGGGCCCCCATGGTGATGATCTGTGGATGTCAATCTCAGGAGTTTTTATTTTTTTTCCACTAGGGCAGTGACAAGTTCACTCATCAACTAAACCTAAAGGGGAGGCAGCTAACCATATTTCACAGGGGGTCTTCACCCATACAAGTGAGGGACTAGGGGCTCACGCTGTGAAATTGCCAAGGCTCTTTGCTAGCACCCCTAATAATACAATCACGATCACTTACTTAAAATTCACCATGTGTTAAGCACTTCACTGGCATCATCTTATTTAATCCTCACAACATCCTTAGAAGAGATCTTATCTTCCCCACTTGGCAGATAAAGATGAAAAGAGGAGAAGTGATTTGCTTAGAATCTGCTAAGTAGAAGAGCTGGGATTTGAACCCAGGCATTCAGACACCAAAGTCTGTATCCTACCAGCCTCTATTCCTTGGGAATGGAAAAGGCTTTCTGATTTTGCATGAAAGGGTGCCCAAGATAGAACATTCTAGATTCCTTGCCGTCCTCCTTTTCAGGCACTGACCTGTGTGTTCATGATATAAATCATCCACCTTCCTGCCTGTTCGAAATGCTGGCATTTTGCCCTCAATCCCCTGCTGCCTACATTCTTTGGACATTCACTGAGGATGGTATGTGTGACCAGGGCCTTGACTGAGTTACTCAGCTCAGATTTAATCTCTTTGGGTCTCACTCCACTTAAGATGTAATTTCTGTCTTCAAGCATGTCCCAGGGAAGTAGGAGACTAAGGCAAGGATAAAAAAGTGAACTAAGATTAGTGCTAAGGGAATTTCTGTGCAAAACAGCCATCTTCGAGTCCCTCAGTTGGCTGGACAGTACTGTTAGGGTAAAAACAAAAGTCCTTGTCAGGGCTCTGCCTGGTCATCCTTCAAATCCCAGCTCAGTAGCTTCAGGGAAGCCTTCTCTTTTATATCAAACCCCCCTCTATGAGGCTGTCAAAGCAACACCACCTCTTTTCCTTGGCTCTTATCATAAAGGCACTGTTGTATTTACATGGGTGATTATTTGTTTAACATGGGTCTTCTCCACTAGAATGTGAGCTCCATGAAGGCAAAGACATGCCTGCTTTTCCTCAATATTCTCTCTCCAGGGCCCAGCACAGGGCCTCTTCATACTGGTGCTCAATAAACATAAGTTGATTAAATGAACTCACAGTTGGAAGGCAGTTACTGCATGAGTGATTGAGGGCATTACTTAATCTCTTTAATTTTCTCATTTGCAATTTGGATAATATCTGCTCTATGTCCTTTTGAAAGCCATGAAATAGAATTAAGTGCTTAATAAATTATTAAGTGCTGTACAGATTATTTCTATTAAGGAACTACAGACTGAGTCTATCCCCAGGATTTGGAGCACTTTCAGGAATGTCAGCCTCAAAAACGAGCTGAGAGGACAGTGAATGGAGGCACAACTTGCTGTCTCTTTGTTTAAATGGAGATGGCCACAGAAGCTTGTAAACTCAGTCATCATTGTGTCACCTGAGGCCAGCTGGAAATCTGGGCATCTCCTCCAGAAGCCATGCCTGGAATAGCACAGGTGCTGTGGTCTTTGCAATTGAACTCTGATGGGTCTGAGGTCATGGTTGTTGTCAAGACAGCTGTGGGAGCGTGTGGTCTAGAGGGGAAAAAGAAGAGACCAAAAGACATGCCTTTGTGTCTCCAGCATAGTCTGAGGAAGAAGAAGCTTTGATGGGTAAAGCTCCAGTACAAATATCCTCAGAATTGGAGACGTGAACTCATCACACTTCTGAGGAAACTCTGCCAGTTGACAGCCCCCATATTCAATTATTGCTGAGTATTTTCATTCCTAACCTCATCCTCTAACTGAGCTGACCCCTAGTTTCTACTAACCTGGGGGAGAGAACCCCAACTTTGGAGGCTGAAAACCTAGATCAAGTCCTAGAAAATAAACAAATGACCAAATACTGAGTCCCTGCTGTGTGCCAGGCGCTATGCTAAGCACAGGATGTGCTTTAGTTCATTTGCTCTCCCCAGCAGTCCTCTAATACAGGCAGAAGTACCCCCAATCCCATTTTACAGATGAGGAAATGAGCCTAGCCGCCTGCCCAAGGTCACACAGCTCAAACATAAGCTTCCTAAGGCTCCGTCTCCTGGGTCACATGATGAGACAAAGCAACTCATCACAGGATAAGCATAAAAATCAAGTGGACTGATGGCACGAGTGTCACGTGAGGCTTAGATTTTGGGACCAGCGGCATCAACATCACCTTCAAGCTTGTTACAGATGTGGAATTTGGGGTCTCATTCCAAACTACTGACCCAAAGTCTGCATTTTAACATGATTCAAAGGTGATGTATATGCACTTTAAAGTTTTGAGAAGCTCTGATACAAGGTTATTAGCCCCCACTATAAATTGTTGAGCTAGCATCTGACTCATTACTGTCTTCTCAATTTGGTTAGTGAGAGTCTATCACTCTCTACCTTGATTACTTCTAGGACAGTTTAACGTGAATACAAATCAATGGGGGCTGTTGATAACTGCAGATTCTCATCCAGGGGTGTCTGAGGTAAGGCCCCAGAGTCTGCGCTTCTCACATGCTCCCAGCTGATGACACAGAGGGCTGTGAACTACACTCTCAATAATGAGGGGTGAGAGGAACCTAGCAAATCAAATATCTGCAAAGTGGAAACCAGGCCTTGTGCTTGGATGACTTTCATCAGGGGAAGGCACCTCCACCAGGGCATACACGTCTAGAGGGAAGGGAACATCTCTAGTCTTCCTTGCATTCTCAGCACTTAACTGAAAGAATGGGCATTACTCCCCTGCTTAATACTGTCCAGTGGCTTCCTATACACACAAAACTCCACACTGCTCACCAGAGCTCACAAAGCCTGCCCCACTGGCCTCCCTGACCCCTTCATACCTCTCCTCCTCCACGGAAGCCCCACCACACCAGGCTTTTTTCTGTTTCTCAAACACACCAAGTGTTTTCCTGCCTCAGGGTCTTGGCACCTGCTCTCCCCTCGACCTGGAATGCCCTCCCTCCAGCTCTTTCCATAGCTGATTCACACCTCAGCTCAAATTTCAACTCCTCAACGAGGCCGTCCCTGACTGACCTGCCTAAGCTGATGTACCCACACCCCACACCCCACCCCAAAAACTCTCAAACATGAGATTTCTTTTTTTTTTTTTTTTTTTTTTTTTTTTTTGCTTAGCCCTTATCAGCCTGAAAATATTTCATTTGTTTATTTACTTATTGGTAGTTGCTTTTTCTCTCTGACTCTTATGAAAGCAGAGACTCTGTCCACAACCTCTGGTCCACAGTAGGTGCTCAATAAATAGTTGTGGAGTGAATGGATTAATGGACTAACACATCTCCAGGAACTCATAATTTGCTCCTCTCATTACAACAAAGGAGGGGAAGATGGAGCGCTATGGGAGGCCAGAAGAGGAGGGAGCATTCCTCCTGGATGAGGATGAGACACCGGCGGGGAGGACGGGTGATAATCAGGGCCAGCTCTCTGAAAGAAGTGGTGTTTAAACTTCACCTGGAAGGGTAGAAAGGATTTTGACAGGCAATGATAGGTGGAAACAGCCACCCCAGGCAGAGAGAACAGTTTGTACAGAGGCTCAGAAGCTGGCAAGTGCAGAGGGCTTAGGGAACAGTGCATACAACTGACGGGTGGAGGCTGAGAATTTGCCCCATTCCTGCCCAACCCATGGCTCTAGGCAGAGACAGCCCTCCCTGCAGGAGTGACAGAGTCTGGCAGGAGTCCTGCAACTGAGCAGCTGAGGTCAGAGCCTCTCCTCACCAGGCCTCAGCCACACCCATAGCCTAGATGACAGACAAGGCATTAGGAAGGGACAAGTGGGTCTGGGGCTCGGGACCCGCCTCCATCCTACTCCCCACTTCACTCTAGCAGGCAGCTCCAAGGTCCACGTGGCTTCTGCCCTCTTGTCTCTATGGTTCCTTTAATCCAAGGGTCAGCAAAATTTCTGTAAAAGGCCAGGTGGTAAATATTTCAGGACTGTGGGTCAGATAGTCTCTGTTGCAACTACTCAGCTCTGCTGTTGTGGCATGAAGCCTGCCACAGAAAAGACATAAGCAAATGGGGATTCCAACAAGATTTTATTTACTAAGACAGCTGGGAGGTTTATGTTTTGATATATGGATCTCCCGCCACTTTTGAGACCCCAAATGCCCTGTGCTGTCTGCCATCTGGCCTAATCCCACCTCTACAGTCTATAGCCTCCTCTCATTGCCCCCTTGGTTCTTCCCACCCAGGCACCTGGATCTCTAAGGGCTTCTGCAAACATGTGGTTCTCTCTTTCTTTCTCTCTCTCTCTGTCTCCCTGTGTCTCTCCCTTTCGCTATCTCTCTCTCTTTCTTACCTGTGCTCCTTCACACTTGGCTTCCTGCTCCCTGTGGAGCTCTTTTTCTCTCTCCGGTTGTGCCTTAAGAAACCCTGACTCCTCTTCACTTTCCAGTCACATCACTTTCTCAAGGGAAACTTTCAGATGCTCTAGATGAGATCCCAGGCCCTCTCGGGTGCCCATATATTCCCTCTTTACAGAGCTTGGCACATTGCCATTATTTCGTAAACCACTTGTGATCATTTGTTTCAGGTCCATGCTTATCTCTAAGTCTAAATGGGAAGAAACCACATTCATCAGCCTTTTCTATTCCATTCTCAGAGCCAAGGACAGGGAGCCTGGCACATAAAACATCCTCAATAAACATTTGTTGACTGTTCCTTAGGTCATGGCCCATAAGACTTGTTCATTCATTCGCCACTGTTGCTCATGCCCCTACTGTGTGCCAGCCATTGTGCTACACAGGGAGGATACAGGAGTGACACATGCATGAAAGGTCTCTGCCCTTTGAGGAGCTCACATTGTATTGGGGGTAACACATTCTAGAAACTGGATTCTATTAGTCTCAGTGTGTGACTTCAGTAAAGTACTTAATAGTCTGAGCTGCCTAGAAAATAAAAATGGGCAGACTGAATTGTCTAATTTAGAGTTTCCAACTAAATTTTGAGGAGTCTTGGGGTTCCGTAGCACTTCCTAGGTTCAGCAAACAGTGATGTGTTTCTTTCCAGGAAGATTTCAATGGCCTAAATAAGCTATTTGTTGTTGTTTTGTTGTTGTTGTTGTTGTTTTACCATTTTCTGTTATGGAGTTCCACTGAAAAGTTCACATGTGAAGTAGGTTCCACTGCTCAAGAAAGAGTTGGAAGCTACTTGCTAAGTCTGGCCATGGTATGGGCCAGAGTTGGGGAAGGTAGAAACTCTCAATGCCTCCAAGATGGGGTCAGGAGAAGCCAGCCAGATGTGCATGGGGGAATGACATTCTGGGAAACAGAAGATGGTGTCCAAGGAAATGCACAGATGGAGTGCCAACCAGAGAGAGAGAGAGCAGTCCGACAGCAATCCAGCAAGATGGGACAGAGACGGGCCTTCCCTGGCTCTTGAGCACACAGAACTGCATGCCTGGTCACTGACAGTGGTCAGAGGCCTCAGCAAGAAAAATGAAGCTTCTGGGAGTTCTGAGAGCAATAGGTCCAGAGCCTAAGAGAGAGATAAAGGTAAAAGGTAAGTAAGTTTCCAGTCTCAAAGACGCTGAGACTTGAATACAAAGAGACGAGACTTAAATCAGAACTGAACACAAATCAGGTCAGAGTAGGAACTGCAGCAAGCTGATTTACGCTTCTAATCAAGCTTCCTGCCCGCAAGTCTTTAAGTCTCCCACTACTGCTTGTCCAAAGTCGCCCAGACAGCAAGAGGGAAGAAGCAGAAACACAGCTCCCTTTACCTGATCCCTTGAGCTGTGTTATTCCCACTACCTAACCCATGCAATGCAAACTGGGCTATGTTCCAAATCCAAATAGGATTTTCTAAGCCTGCACTAGACAATGAGTTGTTTATTGAGTGCTTAGTGAAAAGGAGAAGATAATTTACTCTTAACTGAGTTCTGGCTCATGTCCTCAGGAACCAGACTGACATTTATGTTTTAGCACCAGCCCATTAGGGGAACTGGAATGGCTTTTTCTGCCTCTAGCTGAACATCTCTGGGGCGGTCTTAATGGTGATCTTAAAGTTCCGTCTACATAATACCAAAGCTACAGGTCAGTTCAGGCCAAAAATAATAAATAAAAATCACTACTATTAATAGTAAGCTTGTGAGAGCACCCAGGTCACTTTGCACTTCATCCTACTTGCTCCTAAAGATCACGAATCTTGGGGAGGAAGCACAAGGACAGGCTAACGTGCCCCCACCTCACTTTAGGAGTTCCCTCTGCTACATCACCCTGTGGTACTCTTGAAAGCACTTAACAGTCTTTAAGCTAATAGTCTATTTTTAAATGCCTTCCAACTAGACTATAAGCCCCACAAGAGAGGGAATATGTCTTTCTTGGTAGGGCTTTACCTCCAGTGCCTAAAATCTGATAAATGCTCAGGAAATAGCTATTGTGTGTTCTGAATTATGTCAATAATGAATTTGGGGTGAAAAAAAGGTGGAAATAAGTGCGAGGATATTACTATCATTTGAGTGATAATAAAAATTACTCTAGAAACAGGATTCTGGTATTAATTTTTTATATTTCTGTAGTTTAGATTTTAAAACATTGAGATACCATTTCACTACTATTAAACATGCAAAGACAACATTGGTAACTGGCTGTGTTGGGGAGGGCCTGAGGAAAAACGCAGTCTAGGCATTGTAGGAGAATACATTGACAAGACCATCATGAAGGGCAATTCAGCATCTATCAAAATAACAAATGCATATGCCCTTAACATTCTGCTATTTCACTTTTGTGGAATTTTTCCTACGTATATAATCACAATCACATGAAATGACATGGGTATAAAGTTATTGACTGCAGCATTGTTTATAGTAGCAAAGTATCAAAAATAACCAAATTGACACCACTAGAGAACCAGCTAAACAAACCGTTATTCCCATCATGCAAGGAAATACTTTACAGCTGTAAAAATGAATGAGGATACTGTATGTATAGTCATATGAAAGATTTTCCAAGATATACATTTTGAAATAAGCAAGGTGCAAAGCAGAGTGTATAGTATGCTATAATATTTAAAATGGCAGGAGAGTATATCACTGAATTGTTTTTATACACACAAAATTTCCCTGGAAGAATACACAAGAAACTAATTTTTTTTTTAATGTGGCCTATGGTAGGGAAATGGAGGCATGCTATTCCTTGTTTAATTTTTGATTTGGGAGTCATGAGAATTCATTATTTCTTCATATAGATTACTTAAAAATACTTTTAAAATAAAAAATGAGCTGTTTTAACACCAGTGGACCCTGTGAAAGATCACTTTAGGAGACTGACGCCGCAGAGGCATCATGTCTGGAAGTAGAAGATGTTGGTCTCAGGTCCAGCTCTGAAACTGACATTGGCATTGACATGGATGCTGATGTCAAGTTGTTCCCTTTCCTGGGTCTCAGCGTCCCATCTATGGGATAAAGAGGGAGAACTAGCAGGTATTTTAAATACCTCTTGCTAGTCTCACTTTCTGGGATCTAATCTGTGGCTAGGCTTTACTTAATTTGGCTTAAAGCACATGCTGTATAAAATATGTCCTGCTAAAAGCATTTTGAGTACTGTATTTTTTGTTACTTTGCTTCATTTGTTTGTTTGTTTTTCAAATTGTCACTTACTATTTTTAGTACAAATTCCTTTTAAAAAGCTCCCACCTTGTCTCTCCGAAGAGGGGCACTTGGGTGTCATGAATACACCTGTGGCCTGAGATATGGTAATGGAGGGAACAGACCAGGTTCTGAGTGGATGAAAACAGCTCAAAGGGAGATAGCAAGGAGCACCAAGAAAAAATTTACTGGGAATAGGAGCATCCTGTCAGATGCATGCTGAACCCCTGAACTCAGTTTATCCAGGTGGAGATCCCTAGAAACCAAATGCAGCTCCCTTTTTTACAGTTCTGCATATGTGGGAGCTGAATTGCATATCGGTTTCATCTTGCTGAAATGCACATTCCCCTTCCAGTAACAGCAATCTTGTTTCCTATTTTGGGGTTTCCTTCCCCCCACCCATCCCCCATTAGCTCCTGTCTGTGTTCTCTATCCCTGAATTCAGATGTCCCAGGCTGGTCAAACAATGGTATTCTACTTCCCTGTCACAAATGGCCATCGTGTCCAGAGCTTTTGTCCAAAGTGCTAGGGAATAAGACACTCTTTTTTCTGTTCCAGTCAAACCCAGGGGAGAGGGAAGATGAGATGTAAGCTCCTGGTCACCACCTGAAACTGCATGAAGCTTAGGAATGAACAGGGAAAGCACATCCAAGAGATGGTGACATCTTTGAGGTACTATCAACCTGCTCCTGGAACCAGTGTGGTTTTTAAGTCACTTGAACCAATACATTTTCTTTAAATTACTTAAGCCAGTTTAGTTTCACCTTCTGTTTCTCAAAGTGAAAAGAACCTGCATACAGCTTCTTGTACATGAATACTGATATCTCTTCACAGATTTGGGACGTTTTTAGCTATTATTTCTTTAGATAGACTTTGTGTCCCTTTATCTCTCTTTTCTCTTTCTGAAATTGCATATGTAAATATTAGTTCTCTTCATGGTTTCCCATAGATCCCATAGACTTCTTTTATTCTCTTTTTGTTGTTGTTCCTTCAACTGGATAATTTCAAGTGTCCTCTCTTTTAGTTCACTTATTCTTTCTTCTGCTTAATTGAACCTACTGTGGAAACTTTCTATTGAATTTTTCAGTTTATTCATTATACCTTATAAATATATACAATTGTTATTTATCAATTAAAAATAAAGTTTAAAAGGAACAAATGCCATATAAATAACAACTCCACTTGACTTATAGTGACTTCCTGGATAACTGCATTGGGAAAAACCCTGGGGCCTTGTTTGGGCTCATGACTCATGAGGAAGGTATGCAGGAAGAGGGAAAAGGTGAAAATTGAGCATTCCTTGACTAAGTCGAAACCCCTGACTCAGTCTTCTGTCTCACTCTGGACCGGGCAATGCTTCATATATCTCCAAGGCTTGGTCTTTCAGGTTGGCATATAGGAAGGAATTTGTCAGCATGTATCCCTGAAGGGTAAATGTCCACATTTGCTTAGATGTTTAGCGGGCGTTCTAGCCCTCTCAAAGAGCTGTGCTTGATGCCGTATACAAATTTGTTCCTAGTATCTGACCTAAGAGAACTTATACTCGGAAGGAGAAATCTGCTTGTACATCACCTTGAAGGGTATGTACTCCACTCACTTCTTTGACCTCA
>NC_045437.1:141535135-141649018 GCF_002776525.5 Piliocolobus tephrosceles | reverse complement strand
TTTTTTTTTTTTTTTTTTTTTTTTTTGAGACGGAGTCTGGTTCTGTCGCCCGAGCTGGAGTGCAGTGGCTGGATCTCAGCTCACTGCAAGCTCCGCCTCCCAGGTTCACGCCATTCTCCTGCCTCAGCCTCCCGAGTAGCTGGGACTACAGGCACCCGCCACCTCGCCCGGCTAGTTTTTTGTATTTTTTAGTAGAGACGGGGTTTCACCATGTTAGCCAGGATGGTCTCGATCTCCTGACCTCGTGATCCGCCCGTCTCAGCCTCCCAAAGTGCTGGGATTACAGGCTTGAGCCACCACACCCGGCCTACTCCCATTATTTTTAATCTGGTTTTCATGGTTCCACCAACCTGGGCAAGTTAATCTGGTTAACTGAGACTCTTTTATTTAAAGAACCCTTTATATATAAAGAGTCTTTATATTTAAAGAGATTCTTTTATATAAAGAATGTTTATTGGTTCTGACCCCACTTGACATCCTCAGAAAATAAACACTGAAAAATAATGAGCGACTTTTCTGGAAAAAAAAACACAAAAAACTATTCACTCAAAGCACTTAAAATCAAAACACACACAAAAATATATTACTACTCGTTTGAAGGTATCCTGTTATGAAGGTATAATTTAAATATAATAAAATTCATTCTCTTTTAGTTACAGCGTTCTATAAGTTTTGGCAAATGCATTCAGTGCCATCACGACCACAATTAAGATATAGAACAGCTCCATCATTTCAAACAATTTTCTTGTGTCTTTTTTCATCAATTCTTCCTCTGACTCACAGCACAGATCTGTTTGCTGATCCTATAGTTTTTAAAATGCCATATGGATGATATACAGTATGCAGCATTTTAAGTCTGACTTCCTCTAATTAGCGTAATTCATTTGATATAACTCCAAGTTGTTGCATATATTGGGTATTCATTTCTTTTAATTACTGAGTAGTATTCCGTTGTATGAATACACCATAGTTTGTTTATCCATTTCCCGGTTGGAAGACATTGGGTTGTTCCAATTTTTGGCAACTATGAATAAATCCACTCTAAACATTTGTGTATAGGCTTTTGTATACATACGTTTTCATTTCTTTGATATAAATACCTAGGAGTAGGAATTCTGAGTCATTTTGTAAGTGTACGTTTAATTTGTAAGAAACTGCCAAAGAATTTTCCAAAACAGCTGTTTCATTTTGCATTCCCAGCAGCAATAGCCACTTTTAGTTTTCAATGTGTAGAATGTCATTTTATATAGATTTGGCACACTATCATATCTCCATTAGGGCTCAAAAGACTTCACGTCTGTGCTGGGAGCAAAGTAACCTATAGATATCACTCGATCATTTTTCTGACGTGAGACTTACAGAGCATCATCCCTAGGGCGATTTTTGAAAAACACATACATGCAGAATCTTGGTGTTTAAAAGGAAATTAGAACTCACTAGTTTAACATCTTTAAGTAGGGCTGTTTTGATCCAATTATAATCAATTATCACTCACTAAGGCCCTGCTTAATAGCCTTATTTTACTGCCCATGTGAAATTGGGTATATTACATAACTGCCTTAAACCACAGTTTCTTCATCTCTACACGGTTTTTGTAAGAACAAGAGAAAAAAAATGTATCTAAAATCAGAAAGCAATTAAACATTGTGCTAATTAGAAAACAGACATTGCTAGTGAGTGTTCTTAAAACCTAATAGAACAAATCATGTGATTACTAAATGTTAGAACTAAAAGAACCTTAGAGATCTTCCATTAGGTCCCAGCTCTTAATGATAGACTTAGTGATAAAACAGAGGCCCTGGAAAGCCAGGATCAGACAAAGTTACTAATGGCAAAGCTAGTTAGAGAATGCAGAACTTCTGACCCTCTGCTCAGGTCTCTCATTATCCTGTGCTGCTCCCTTCTAAAGGCTGGTTTAAACAAAAATCAGACATAACAATTACACCAGGTCAGTCCTCATTATGATTGATGACCACCCAACTTAAAGTAACCCTGCTCACTCCCTATTACATCTCCTTGTCTTACTTTTATCATAGCACTCATTTTTCTGCTGTCTCTCTGACCCTTTGTGAGTTAAGATCTGCCCGGGTAGCAACCTCTATCAACCACATTGCTTAGAACACAATAAGTTCTTAATAAATGCTTGTTGAACTATCATTTTAAAAGTGAACTTCAATTAGATTATTCATACTCAACAGGTTTGACTACATGACAGAGACCTTTTTTGACAAATTATTAAGCCACTTGTTAGGGTGACTTGTAGGCATCATAATAAGCCAAATCAGAGCATAAGAATTGCTCAGTCAACCAAATGTGATGAGCCTAAATCCCATTCCCATGCTGTAATCTCCCAGTCCTGTTCTGTCTTGCTCCTCCAAGGGACACGTTGTATAAACAGCATCAAGTGTTAACTTGTTAAAACAGTTACACCCAGAAAATGTTGAGATTATTTAACAATGCAATAATATGAGGTCATATCAAGAATTCCAAGGAGAGGCAGAGTTTTCAAAGACTCCAGTTCAATGCCAGGGAGCTATTGTTTCTAAAATGATTTTTGGAAAATGAAATATTAATTCCCCAGCTAATGTATTTCATGGTAGTTCATTGTGCTTAATTCTCTAATCTGAAATTCTTTATTTTAGATCCATTCCAAAATCATCTTATTAGTCTCACACTTTAGAAGAAATGTGTAAATCAAATGCTTCTAAATTTAATTTGATTTAAATTATATTTTAACCACTGTAACCCCTCTGTGGGGAGAGGAGAAAAAGCACATTTTTGCCAATGGTCTTTGTTCTGAAAAAAGATTGGTTCTATCTGTCACCATTGGGAATGTTCAGGAATATTCTCACTGGATTGTAAGTGCCAAGAGGACAAGAACTTTATGAGTTTTTTTCATTGATCTATTGCCAGGCACATAGAAGGAATCTAACAACTATTTATTGAGTACATAAGTAAATTTGAGAAGATAAGATGTTGAAACTCTCCCAGGCCTTATTCAGAAGAGATCAGGCTGAGCTTCCAGCTAACAGTTCTATCCCACAGTAGACCCGTGTGGTCTTTACATCTATAGTCTTGGGCATATTCCATAAGACTTCCACATATTTGGCTGGGTTTCTCACCTATAGCATTTTCAGAGAGACTCACTATGTACAAACACTGAAATAACTAAGTGCCAGGAATGACTACAGAAACAAGGGCAAACCTTATAATGAATGTGGTGGAGTGATTCAGTGATGATCATCAGATTAGGATTGAGAAGAACAAAACTGTGGTCACTCTCCCACCCCTTAACAAGTGTGGCAAGCTCACCAAGTCATGTCCTCACTCTAGGCCTCATTCAAAATCCATGTGTGTGTGTGTGTGCGCGCGCACGTGTGTGTTCTGTAGATCGTGAAACTTCTCATCTGAAAATCTCCACTCTGTGGCCCAGAGTAAGCTTACATAGTGAGTGCACCCAAAGGTGAGCCATCTCCACTTTGGCCACTTCTCCAGATGCCCACAAGGAAGTGCTGAGAATACTGTTGCACCTCCTCTGGCCAAGGACAGAGTCACGTCATCTGCCCACTTGGGGACAGAGAAGATGACTTGCCTAATATCATTCCTGCATATCTTAAGGACAAGGCTGGGTTCTTTTGGCCTCACTGGATAGTAAAAACTCTATGCACGCAGGCTAGAAGTTGAGTGGTGGAAGATTCAAGAGAACAAGATAGATTTTCTGAAAAGTGGGTAACAAAGCATCTTTACTCCTTTTCCCATGGACAAAAATCATTACCAAAAATCCTACCCTAGATGGGAGTGTTATCCGGTCTTGTAAAGCTGCCTTACTATCTAGTCCCCAAGATAGCCCCAAGTGAACCAGGCTTCCCAGTGCTCATGCCATTGAGTAATCCCCTCCTATACCAGCTCTAGGCTGGCCTTGTGAAACCAATAAAATGTAGCAGATGTGACACTGTGTGACTTCTGAGGCCAGGTCATAGGAAGCTTTGCAGCTCCCAGTTTAATCTCCTGGAATGCTAGCTCTTGGAATGCACTCTCTTGGAACTCAGCCACCGTGCTGTAAGAAGGCCAAGCCACATGGAGTGGATATGGCTCATGGCTCCAGTTGATCACAGCCCCAGCTGAGCTCCCAACCAACCGCAAGCATCAATTGCCAGCCCTGTGAGGAAGCCATCTTCTACGCCCAGCACAGAGGAGCCTTCAAGGACTCCAGCTTCAGCCATTATGGGACTGCAACCACAGGAAAGAACCCAAGTGAAAATTGCCTGGGTGAGCCCAGCCAATCCATCAGATGAACAGAAGATAAGCTGTTTTAAGTCAGAAACTTTTGGGGTGGTTTGTTATGTCACTTTTTCCGTCTTATGCTTCAAAAACATGATCCCCATAACTTTAATGTTCAAGGGTTATCGCTTTGCTTTCTTCTTTGGATTTGAGATGTAATTTCCAAGCAACTCTTTCTCTCACTCAAAATGTTTCCTTTATCTGGTCTAGTTGTGCCCTACTGAGCCCAAACGTGAGGGAAATAAAAAAACAACCACCAACCACACACTCATATAACACACACAACACACACAAAACAATGTCTTGGATTGTGGAAAAATTTGCTATTGTCATTGTTTTTTAACTTATTTTCTTCACATTTCTTTGAGTTCCTTTTGGAGTCACTGAATTCCCTTTTTGGGTCTTTTTTCCAAGATTACAGGCTCAAGTCATGGTTTTAAAAATAGCCATAATATATTAACAACCTATTACATTCCAGTCACCATGCTAACTTCTTCAGACATATTAACTCATTAATTTTACAACAACTTTGCAATATAGGTATTTATTATCCCCAATTTACAATTGAAAGCCATGGCTCAGCAACATAAAGCGATTCGTCAATGCCACACAGATACTAAGCACTCTGAGAAAAGATTTGAACCTAGATCTACCTTAACCAGCATAAATGTGGCTGAGGAATATCTGAATTCATTCACATCCAGAAATCACATTGTAGTTGTTGAGTCCTTTGGCAGGAGCTATACCTGGATCAGAGAGCAAAAGGAGTTCAGCAGAACTGTGTACCTTTGAAAATCACTCTGAAGGAAGGACTTACATGTGAGTTTTGGGGATTGCAAAGTATTGACATTTTCAGACTAACTCTGTATATTGCTACAGATGTTGGTACAATTCTGTATTTTTCGGTTTGCACTGATAATAAGACAGTCTGATAAAATCTTATGCCATCCTTCCAGAACATGAATACTGGAACCACTCATTCAAGGGGATCTGGAGAGTGACAAAGGATAGAGTGAGTCACAGAGACCCAAGAGCTTCAACAATCTGGAACTCAGAAGCAGCTGGAATGAACTGGAAGAGAAGAACTACATAGCAACCAGGGCATTTAGGAAATGTCCCTATGAATCAATCCATCTGCACCGGGGAAAAATGAGATACATAATGGAAAAGAATGAGTTCTTGGGGTGTGGGGATACACATGTGTGTGCACATTTGTGTGTATGTGTGTGTGTTTGATGGGGTGGGGGCTGCTTCTTTTCTAGGAGTCATTTGCAAGCAACCTCTCCTCTCACTCAAAATGTAGCTCCCTTAAGCCAGTTTTCCCTGCTTTCTCTCATAGGTGAACCATGCTGGGGAAACTGAGATAGCCCCAAAGTAGATTTCATGATGGTATGCTCTGGGGTGGGGTGGGCTGCTCTGTTTTGTTCTCTAATTTATTCTTGTCTCTGCTTGCACTTGCAGTTCCTTTCTCCTACTAGGACATTGGTCATTTAAAATATATTCATAGTAAGATGACAAACAGTTCCCCTTTAGAAGTACAGATATATAGCTCTCTGAGCCTTCGTTTCCTCATCTGTGTATGTTCACACCTCCCATCATAAGCAAGCTGGCCTTTGTCAACACACACACACACCCACACAATGTTGTGCTGCCACGTGGTTCATAGGGGAGGACTTGAGGGGAAGAACAAGTTAACCTAAAGACAACCATGCTGATGAAGCCAAGTCAGGAGCGAAAGGAGATCAGAGCAGCTTGGTGGCGAAGAGCATGGGCCCTTGGACGAGATCAACTGAATGCAAATTCTGCCCCTGCTACTCACAAGCTATTGGACCTCAAACAAATTACTGAATTCTCCAAGACCTCGTTTCCTCACCTATAAAATGGGCATGTTAATAATACCACCCTTGATGTTGTTGTGAACGTAGAAAATGAAATCCTGCATTCAAAGAATTTAATCCAATACTTTATATCCCATAAATGCTCAGTAAACATTAGCTGTGTTATTTATTATAGAGTACACAGGATACAAAATATAAGCGCAATTATATATTAAATATTTGCAATAAGCAAGGCCCTGAGTTAAGTATTCTAAGTACATTACCTCTTTTAATTTTCAGAGCAACTTTGTAAGGCAAGTTCTAGGATAATCCATTTGACAGGTGAGAAAACTGAGACCCAGAGAGGTTAAGTCATGTCTCCAAGGTCCCAGAGCTGCCAAATGTCAGAGTCCAGGCTATCTGACTCCAAGCCTTGAGGTCCCAGCCAAGTCCACAAACTTCATTTCCCAAAACCCAGAATTAGATCACTTGTTGAACATCTGTTGACACTTTCCAGGGGACTTTCAAAACCCCAATCCCTCAGAAGCCCCAAAACCTTTAATATCACCCATTAAAACACCAGGAACATTCACGGCAAAAGACCAATAACTACACGTGGGGTAGAAATTAACATATGTAGAGGACTGTTTCTTCTCCATACAAAAGCTTTTACCCATACACCACATTGGGTGTGAGAGTGAATATGCTGTAAGAAGGTACTTCCTGCAGCTGAAACCAGCAGGGCAAAGAAGATGCTTTCAGTAGGGTAATGTGTACCCCTTACTGTGCTCTGAAGAAGAGGGTCAATTTCTTTGTGGGGAGTAGCAACACAAACCATCCTACCAGCAATAAAATCCACAGTTCCCTTGACAACAAAGCTAACTTTAGCCATATGGGCTCATCCTGTATTTCCCAGGACCCAGGAGTCTTTGGAAGTTTCTTGAGTGGGCTTCCACCTTAGCTTTTGTTTTCTGTCAGATAATACAGTGGTTATGTCTGAAGGTTTTCCCCCAGGATCTCCAGTTCTTTTAGTGGTGGTAACATCAAGCAGTCTCCAGACATTGCAGCTGGGTGGTTGAAATGCTTACTCTGGGAGGGGTGGCCAGTCAGCTGGGGTCACAAAAGCCTTGTAATTAGAATCAGTGTGACTAATTTCCAGGTAGAATGACAGGCTCTTGCAAACTGCTTTTGTAGAAATTATACTCACTGGTGTCCAAGCAGCCCTGAATCACTCTATACTCACAACAGAAACAGCTGGTGTCAGAGAACTCTACAAATATGGCAGATCATCACATGGGGCTTTATCCATGGAGGTGAGCCTCCTCTTGCACTGGAAGCTGGTATGTTGATGATGTTATAGTGGCTCAACTTTCTTGGTGTCTAAGTGGAATGTCAGAGAGCAACCCTATTGGTTGGGTGACCGTGGGTAAGGCTTTCCCTTTTCTGGTTCACCTTTTGTATAATAATAGAGACTGAGCTAGAGGGTCTCCAAAGCCCACCAGCTGCCACTTTGTATGACATAAAGTTATCAGAACATGAATTCAATCATGAGGTAATAAGAGGTAACAACTGAACATTTAGCTGTTTCATCCAACAGCCATATGACGTTGTTATCAGTATATATCAATACTCCCATATTACAGGTGCAGAAATGGAGGCCCAGAATGGTTAAGTGCCTTGCCCAAGATCATGCACAGAGTGGGGATTTTTACCCAGGTAGCATAATCCCAAGGTTTATGCTCTTAACCATTCACAATATTAATGAAAACACTAAGAAACCAACAATGCATACACAGGGTTCCAGATCCTACTTTTCTGGATGTCTCCATTTTTATCCATAAGCAGTGTGTGTGTCAGTTCTCAGGCATCACCTGGAGGATACATATATAACACCTACCTAAGCCCTAGCATGTCAACCCTGGACAGGTCCTGACAGATTAAAAAGGCTGAGGTTTTTAACTCATCATCCTTGGGTGTTCATTAAAGGGTCCATGAGCCCTTTGAAAGTATGTGTAAATATGGGTGTGCATACATAATTCCAAGAAGAGATTTCATAGGTTTTTTTTGTTGTTGTTGTTGTTTTTAGATTTTTGAAGGGGTCTATGAACTTTTAGAGCAATCTTTTGACAGTTGGTAAAACTGAGACCTCAGGTGGGAAATGGACTTGTCCCATTACACACAAGTAGTGACAGAACTGGGTTCAGACCCCAGATCACCTGACCCCAATCCCATTGCTCTTTGACTACATCACATGGAGCTAACTCATCCCTGCAACATGCACCAAGAGTCTTCTAGGATTGAACTGCTGGGTATAATGTGCACAGCTTATAGGGTTTGGGAATGGTTTGGAAAATCATCATGCTTCACATATATCATTGACTTTAACCTTGGGCCTCTGTATCTCGTCATTTCTTTGAAGTTTGTATCATTGATAGTTACCCCTGATCTGCCACTCTGCCCATCTTCTGTGAATGAAAACTTAGCCCACAGTGTTTCGTTCAGATCTGGTCTAGTGTGCCTTTACCTGGCCTCACTCCTGGCTTCCATAGACGCCTAACATGATTAGACATTTGTCCCTCACTGTTTTAGTTGAAATAATCAGTTCAAAATAAAACTGACAACAGCTAACCTACATAAAGAATGTGTTAATCAGTAAACATTCACAGGGGAATAAAATTATCCCAATAAAATTCAAATCAATCAAATATGAACCAGGAAAATTTGACTTAGTAGAAACAAAATTACAATGGAAAATTCACAGTGGCAGAAGCCAAAATTTGACCCAAATAAATGATTGTCAATAAATTACAAGCCATCATTGTAAAATTTCAAATGCAAAAGAATTAACCTCCATAAAATGATTTTGATAAAATAAAAAAGAAGATAGAAAAAGGTAGAAATTGTTTAACTGCTCTGTATTGAACATTTACCTTGGAGTAAAAATGATTGAGTAAGCATTAATTAGGCAAATACTTTCTTGAGAAAAATTCGGCTATTATTGGTGTTCTTAATGTTGTACTTATAAGTGTGAGTCAAAACACCCTCAGCAATAAATCACAGAGGTCAAAATATCTGCCAGACTAAACATAGTTTCAAAATGACAGCTCCAATAAAGGGAGGTCACTTCCTGTGCCTGTGCTTGGTAAGTGATGGAGGCAATCATTTGCAGATGATGCTCTGACAAGGGAGGCAGACTGAGACCATCACTGTCACATGTTCACTTGAACAGCCATGTGTCTAGCCCAGATTACATTCCTCTAAGCATGCCTTAACCCCACAAGTTCAACAAAGAAGTGTTCATTAACTTCTTCGCCCAAACAAGTACTCTTCTGAAACGTCTGTCAACACAATAACAATAATAGCCAACATTTATATAACATGGGCCAGGCACTTTACATGTATTTACACATTTGATCCACACAACAGTCTCGTGAGATAAGTACTATTATCATCTCCATTTGCCAGTGATGAACGTGAAGCACCAAGAGCTTAACAACTTGCCTGAGGTCACACATTTGATAAGCAGTGGAGCTGTTCAGTGGTACCACCATGCATCCCAGACAGGATGTTCAGGTGAACAAGATCTTTCTAGCTTAAGTTCCATAAAATTTATCAAAATTTCAGCTGAGGTTTTATGAAATACTTGCAATATAGATAAGACTTGGACTGGTGCCCTGACACTGCCACTCTCTATCCACAGGACTTTGGGTAACAATTATCTCTTAACCTCTTTGAACTCATTTCTTCACATGTTAAGTGAATAATTATACAATGCAATTACTTCTTGCAGGCAGGAGAAATTAAGAGAAGTCAATGATATAATAAGAGTATAACCTTTAGTACAGTGTTTGAGATATAAGTGCTCAAATCTAAGCTGTGATGGTAAGAATAATAGGTAAGTTTATCAGAGGATTCTAACCTGCCCTGGAGCCCATAGGACTTCTGAAGTCAGGGACTGTCATTATCTTGCTCACTGGATTGTGAGTTTAGCACATAAGAGGTGTTGAATATTGGTTGGTTGGTTGGTTGATTAGTTGGTTGGGTATGTGGGTGGTTGGGTGGTTAGATGCTTGCTTGCTTGCTTGCTTGGCCGTTTGGTTGGTTAATTGGCTGGTTGGATAAATGAATGGATGGATGGATGGAAGGATGGGTGGATGGGTGGGTGGGTGGGTGGGGGGATGGATGGATGGATGGATGGATGGATGGATGGATGGATGGATGGACAGACGGACGGACGAGTGGGTGAATAGATGAATGAATAGATGTATAACCATCTGCCTCCTCTGTCTCAAAGGAGCTAAACTCAGACTTTTCCTCCTAGTGCTTTGCATATATGCATCCAATCTCCCCAAAACAGACTGACAGATACTCAAGGGCAAGGATGAGCTTTATATCCTGCATCCCACAATACCCTGAACTTATGATTTCCCCAAGGAAAGAGAATTGGGATTCTGAAACAATACTCTGGACCACTCAGGCCTCAAAATACCTTAAAGGTACTGCTTATCCCCTGGCTCTTTATTCCATAGAACATTCATCACTGAAGGTATTTCCTGTGGTATTTGGTGCAATACTGATTATATAAGCCAAGGTCCCTGCCCCCTAGATTTTCTATCTCTCTCCTCCTTAAGACAAAGGGAAACATTCAAATGTTCAAAAAAGAAATATTTATCTTGAAGATTCTAAGTTCTGAAAGAGAAAATGTATAACCAGAATTACATAATTATGTAAAGCACTGATTTTTCAGGTCAGACAAAACTGGTTTTGAATCTCTGCAAACGTCCGAAGTACTTTAAACCTTGATTCCGTCACCTGAAAAGGGGAGATAAGGTCACCTTCTTTGGGGATCATTTGGAGGATCAAATCCTATACTGTGGGTGAATTACTTAGCACAATGACCACTACAGCTTCAGTAAAAGACCACGATTATCCCTGGTCAAACTACTATCTGTCTGAAAATTAAGAAAAGACCTACCACATCTATAGCAACTTATTCTAAACAAACAAAAATGATGCTCATTATTCTCAATAAACTTTTGCTGAATACCTGCTATGCATGTAAGCCGCCCTATCACCTGATTTCTCAATCACTCATGAGCAACAAGTAGTTCTATTATAGTTTTCTCAATCACTCATGAGCAATAAGTAGTTATATTATAGTTTTAAAACTTTCTCCCTAAAGGTCAAAACCCAAGCCCAACATTTCATTCCTTTATTTTTTTATTCACCCATTCAACAAATCTTTATTGAGAGCCTGCCATGCATCAGACACTGGGCTGGGCTCTGGAAATACAGAGCCGAGTGGCCCAAATAAGATTCCTGCTTTCATGGAACTCCCAATCTAGGTGGTGCACATAGATTATTTAAAAATAAAAATAAAAACTTAGTCACATAAAGTATACTTTTAAACTATGATAAGCGCTTTGAAGGAAAAGTACAGGGACAAATGAGCACAAGCAAAAGAGAGATGCTAAAGACATGGGGAAAAAGAAAAAAGAGACAAAGTGGCCAGGCGCCATGGCTCACACCTGTTACCCCAGCACTTTGGGAGGTTGAGGTGGGTGGATGATTTGAGCCCAGGAGTTTGAGACTAGCATGGGCAACATGGTGAAAACCCATCTCTATAAAAGCTACCAAAAAACAATTAGCTGGGCGTGGCTGTACATGCCTATAGTCCCAGCTACTCGGGAGGCTGAAGTGGGAGGATCACCTGAGCACCTGAGTCTAGAAGGTCAGGGCTGCAGTGAACCATGGCCACACCACTGCACTCCAGCCTGGGCAGTAGAGTGAGACCCTGCCTAAATGAGAGAGAGAGAGAGAGACAGAGACAGAGAGACAGAGAGAGACAGAGACAGAGAGAAACAGACAGACGGACTTGACACAACTTTGAAAGAAAGAAAACAATGCCACAGGACTTGGAAGAGGATCAGAATATCAGTTTGTATAAGCTCTTAGGCCTTTAAAACAACTGGAAATGAAAATCCTCCAAGTAATCTTTCTGTTTGCTATCCTTTCCACCCACTACAGCCCCAAAGCTACATGTTCTAGAACAGACAAAAGTTTTTTGTTTTGTTTTGTTTTGTTTTATGAATAAGTAGCTTTTTGGTCACCAGGATTATCATGCAGCTGTTATTTCAGCTTAGCCCATGGCAACTCCCCTGAGGAGGAAAGCAGACATAGCCATTGTCACTGCTTGCTGTCTGGTACAATATTCAAAGAATTCAGGGGCATTCCTATGAATGTCTCTATGAAGTAGATATCAGATATATCCCCAGATGAACAAACATCAGAAGTTCTCTATGTGCAAGAAAGTTCAATAACAAAAAAAAGTCACCTTCACATGTATTTGGTCTGGGCAAGGAAGATCAAGTAGTTGAGAATCATACAGATCATGTTTAAATATGGTCCGCTAGATTTGAAAGGGTGAAATAAAAGACAGCAGTGAAGTATCTATTTTCAAAATCCTTTTCATAGATAATGGCAAAATGTGCGACCCTAAATAAAAATACAGTAAAATGAAAGGTTAGGGAAGTAGATAATTAAGCATTTCTGAATACTGAGTGAGTAAAAAAGTGCTACTATCAACATTTATGCATAAGAAATAAAGCAACTCTAATGAACATGGGCTCTTCCCAGGCTATTTGTTTTGCAACACATATTTGGAGGAGAAGGATGTTCCTAATAGCTTTTCCCATGATGTCAAAAGTAGGCTATCCTCTCATGCCCGTGATCTTCCTTCTGCTACCACCACTGGAGCTATGGGTACCATGATGGGTGAGACCCACGAAACTCCACCTGGCTGCTTCCCTTCCTCAGATGTCCATAGTCTCCTATTATTGGTTCTGGAGTCTCTTGCAAGTTTCCCTCATTCACCTTACTCCCAACCTGGAATTTTCTTCGAAACACAACTTATAGATCTTATAATTTGTTTTGACCAATCACTACTATAGGTCAAAGCTTTCTGTTCCTCCTATTTTCCATTTGGGAAATACAGTCTCTCTTTTTTTCTAGGCTAAGTTACCTGACTGTGGTCAACAATAACATCAGTTTTTTTTTTTTCAAGACCTCCTGGAAAGTCAGTTCTTTCCGATCCTGTTCTAAAGTAACCAATTTTGACTGCTTCAGTTACACCAGAATCACTGTGTTGATTTCAGCCCAGTATTTCAGGCTGATGAAACAAGTTTTAATCTAATTCTCCTATTCATGATCATATTAGAGATACCATTTCTCTCAGAGATGTGTCACCTGACAGAAACACAATATAATACAATGGTTTATTTTTCTAGCTCCAGCATCAGAGAGACATGAATTCAAATCTCACCTCAATCACCACTAACTGTGGACTTAGACAAGCCACATCAATTCTCTAAACCTCAGTGGAGATAAAAATAATAGTAACTACACCAAAATGTTGTTTGATTACATGAGAGTCATGACAAAGATTTCGCATAGGACTTAATGCATAACACACATTCAACCTCAACTATTATTTTTATTTTGAGAGGTACACATTCTGTGGTCTCAAAAAGAAGTAAGATATCCATCAAATAATACATAGAAAAGAACGAAGGCTGGAGCCCTCCCGCACTTTTTTAGAGACCTCCCCCCAGGTCAGTACTTTTCAAACTACAGGTTAATGAATGAGAAATTCATTTGGTGAGTCATAAACTTGATAGTTTTTAACTAGAACAGAATGTTAATGAATAGAATAGAATAAAATGAATAGAACAGAAAAATGAATAGAATCGAACAGAACAGAATGTATCAGTGCATTTCTCTATATTGCTGCATATGCAAACATATGCACACGAGGATATAACATAAAATGCATTTCTTACTGTGGGCCACAACAACAACATAACAACCAAAAAGGATTTGAAAGCCACTACCCTCGTCTGATTCAGAACTATTAATATTAAACACATTCTTTACCAATGATATACTATTTAGGAAGGCATCACTGCCCCCTACTGGAACTCTTGGATTTCTCACAGAAAAGGACAGCAATCGATTAGCCTGTCTTTTCATTATCCATGTGACCTCAACCATCCTCTCACTTACCCTGTCTGGAAGCTCACCTCAAAGAGCCTCATCCCGCAAGCTAGTGTGATGCCCTGGACAAGGAGTCAAAGGCAGCACTAGAAGTGGCAGCTGGGTTCTCACCTTTAAAATCGTTTTGAAAGCACAGCATCCTTCCCTCTCACTTGCCTCACAGAGTATCTGCTGGGAAGCCAAGCCAAGCAGCCCCATTGTGCAGTTCTGGCCACACATGTTATTCTTGATCCTGCACCATGGCAGCTGGGGAGAATCCCCACCCCCTAAGCAGCCACTTGTCTCTGCTTCTCTGGGGAGAAACACCCCTTAGAGGAGGGTGAACGAAGTGCACATTCCCAGAGCCAGCACTTCCAGCAGCCTCCATCCTCAGGTCCCCTGAGTTCTGGAATAATTAGACAGAGTTGGGAGAGTGAGGGGATACATATCAGGAAATATATGCCATCCCACTGAAGAGAGAAGACCGCCAAGTGAAAGGACCAGTAGCAAAGAGCACCCCTAACATACACACCCTCCCACTTACAGTGTGGGAGCCAGGAATAGATGTGCGTACTAATAATCTACTCAGTTCTGCTTCATTGTGACAGCTACCACCAACTGAGCATTCATACCAAGTCATCCATACATCTCACCTTAATTAAAAGTCTGAGCAGAGGAATAATTGAAGCTTAAAGAGGTAAAGTAAATTGCTCAGGTCACTCAGTGATGAAAAGGAGAAGGAGCTTCAGACCCAAGTGACCCTGAATGTAGGATCAGGGTGCCCGGCCACACCTCTAGGTTTGGCTGCACTTCTCAATGTCAAGGCTTACATGCCCCCAGAGATGAATTTGCTTTAGCCATTTCCTTGTCTATGACATAAATAAGTCTGATATAATTCCGACAGAACTGGGCTCAGGGAAGTTAGTTAATTTGGAGGCCACACAGCTAGTAAGAAACAGATTCTAACCCAAGTATGCCCAACTCCAAAACACATTTCATTGCCCCTACCTGAGCTGCCACGTGAGTGAGTGCAGAGCCCATTCCCTTGAATTTCTTCCTTCTTTGCCCCTGTCCACACCTCTCAATGGGAGCAATTAAAAGAGAAAAAGAGACCAAAACTGTCAAGGTCATGAAAAACAAGGAAAGGCAGAAACTGTCATAGACCAAAGATGCATAGTGAAATATGGCAACTAAATCCAACGTGGGATCAGAAGGAGAACATTAGTGGGGAAAACTGGTGATATCTGAATCAAGGCTGGAGTGTTTTGTTGCAATAGCCAAGTCCTAATGTGTTTTCCACCTCCACTGCTGCCCTAATCCAGTCTCATGCTGCTTCCAGAATCATCTTTCCAAAGCGCAAATCTGATCATGTTTCTTTCAACTGCTTATAACCCTTCTATACATTCCCTTCAACCTCCAGGTAGAATCCAAACCCTCTTTGCTTCCCTGAATCTGCTCCAGCCTCACTGCACTCACTGCTGTTCTCAGAAAACATTACGCCCTGTCCACCCTCTAGACCTTTGCTTGACACATGCACTGTCTGTCAATAGCAACCTGCTGGTCTGCAGTTAGAATTAAGTAGGTATCCTTTTCAGAACTCAGTTTGGATGTCACGTCCTTCCAGAAAGCCCTTCCTGATGCCCGTAACCCTGTCTGGGTAAAATCCCTTCCCCTCAGTGCCCGTAACATCCTGTAATTAACTCCAATCACAGTGCTTCTGATACTGAACCATATTACGTAATATATCATTTGCCCCTTTCCTGTCACCCAGCTGAATCCCCACTTCCCCGCAGTGTGTGCCCAAACCTGGCATTGAATGACACTGACCCTCATCAGAATGAGCTCAGTCCTCCTCCCTGCTTACTCCATTTCTCTGAGTGCGCAAGGAAAAAGTGGTTGGTGCTGGTCTGTCAACTACACTCTCTGCCACTTATTAATCTCTCTGTTTTCAAACAATGCCAGATAAGGCCTAGGCTGGGTGCTTGCAATGAGCAACATGACCTAGCTTGAAGTTAATGCATTGTTTTATTTTCATTGTATTTGCCATTATTTACAGAATTCTGTTTATGGAAAACAATACAAGTTTTTCTTCTATATAGACTAGTCATCCTTCACAAAAATAAGCTAATATGGCCGGGCATGGTGGCTCACACCTGTAATCTCAGCACTTTGGGAGGCCAAGGCGGGCGGATCACAAGGTCAGGAGATCGAGACCACCCTGGCTAACATGGTGAAACCCTGTCTCTACTAAAAATACAAAAAAAAATTAGCCAGGCGTGGTGGCAGGTGCCTGTAGTCCCAGCTACTCTGGAGGCTGAGGCAGGAGGATGGCGTGAACCCGGGAGGCGGAGCTTGCAGTGAGCTGAGATGCGCCACTGCACTCCAGCCTGGGCAACAGAGTGAGACTCCATCTCAAAAAAAATAATAAGTTAATATGAGTAAAAGAAGTAAATCAATTTAGAAAATGTTTTGTAAAGGCTCTTTGGTGCATATCATGATAAATGCTTGCATACACACACGTGTACATATATACATACAACTGTGAAGGCACCCCAAAACAGCAGAAATCCTGTCATTTGTGCAACTAAGTCCTTGAATCATGAGACCCCTGCCTCAACTACCATTGCCTTTGCCACTAACTACCAATGTGTCTGGGAGAATGTTACCCTTCTGTTCCTCAGTTTACTCACCTGTAAAAAGAAGAGAATATAATTGGGCTATAAAAATATATTATTTCATCTCTCCAATACTATTTCTCATCCTGTTCATACAGTATAAAAATAGCACTGCTGAAAAACCCAGAGGTGAGGTTCTTTTATCAGAGGACAAATATCTGAGATGTGCAGAGGTTAAGTGACTTGCCCAAGGTCACACTGCAATCTAATGTCAAAATCAAGACCAAAATCCAGGTTCCCTTTAGTGACAG
Organism: Piliocolobus tephrosceles; assembly: GCF_002776525.5. NCBI lineage: Eukaryota > Metazoa > Chordata > Mammalia > Primates > Cercopithecidae > Piliocolobus > Piliocolobus tephrosceles. Next base: position 141,631,963 of record NC_045437.1, on the reverse strand, counting down.
GCTTCCTGATCCCTCATTCTAACACCCTCCATTTCTGCATATTCCCTTCCTCAAATAAACTTCTGCCAAATGAGGTGCATTATATTTACAAAGAGGAAGAAAATGAACACACACACATACATATATATACACATGCACAATATAAAGGCATCTTAAAATAATGGAAAAGTAAATAAGAAAAGGACAAAAGTAATGTTGGATTTCAAAGTGTTGATACTGTTGGACAGGGAACTAGTATACCTGAAAGCTGAGAAAACATGTTACAGGGTTTTCCACAATGTTGCAATGCCCTCCTTGTTCTTTATTTAGTTTAGATGTAAGGAGCCAGCAGCCACACAGCCCATATAAGTTTTGAGGGAACAATTAGAATAAAGAGGATAACTAGATCATCTTTGGCTATGATACACTTATTTTTTCACAATGTTTAAGTAGAGACCAGATCCAATCACCACCTTACTCTCTGCGGATCATGAAAAAAAGGTAGCATCAACATGTTTCCAAAGGGAATAGTTGGCCCACATTTTAAAAATGAAATCTTTAAACACTTTTTAAAAGAGTTTTAGCAAGTGATTTACATATAGAATGTAGTAATTGCAATGATATCACACAATGTTTTTCTTATTTTTAAAAAAAAAATAGTCTTACCCTTGTCTTTGGAAACATGCTAAACATTTTGATAACTGACCTGGATACAGGTAAATTCATCAGATTTACAGGTAAATCAAAGTGCACAGAATCGGGGAATTTTAGCTAAAATCTCCAGTGAAATGTAACATGAATAGATACAATGCTCTTCACATATGTGTGTATGTGTATGCATATGCAAATGCATATGTATATTTGCAGCAGTTGAGAAAGATCTGTCCAAACAGAAGTTCAAGTCAGAAGACACAGAAGTTTCAATTCATTATATAGCTCAATGGAGGCCAAGGACAGATGTGGTTGCTGGGGAGAGGAAGAATCAAATTAAGTATAGTAACATCCCTCTGTACTCTTCACCCACCAGCCAATGTCAAAAGCCTGGTGTGGTTATGGGAACCGCTCTTTCAGAGAAACAGAAACAAATCTGGCCAGAGGAGAGTGAGTGGTCAGTGGGAAAAGGGAGGGGATCTGTAACCTGAGTCAGATGGGGAATGGCCAATGGCATGGTTTCCAGGGCTATGTGAGCCTTCTTCAAATACATGATGTGTAACTGTTCTGGAATGCGTGTGCCCCTGACTGTCTCCCAGGAATGTTGTTGAAAGGACTATGCATGGGAGATTAGACTGGATAGCCTCAACCACAACATCCCTCCCAGCTTGGGGCTTTTACAGCTTGTGGTGGGGGCAAAACCGCATCTATTCTGCATGGTAGTGGATTAGATAATTTTACTAATTAGACAATTGGAAGCTTCTCCTTCCTGGGAATACTCTCTAGAGTAGACAGCCTTTTGACAACCAACCACATCTCTAAGAGAAAATATGTGCCAATGCATAGACAACCTTGATGACTAGAAGATACAATCGTGGCTCAACTCACCACTCCCATCTAACCCTGCCATACAACTAACCATCTGGTCAGTCCAAGAAGCTAGAAATTAAGGGCAGATGGTCTGATAATAAAAGCTAAGCTGATGGGCATCAGATGCAGGGAATTATGGCTGGTCTCCTTGTGGTTCACACAAGGAGCAAGGGTGAACCACCTGCATCAGGCTTGCTTGAGTTGCTTGATAAAATGCATGTTCCTGGGATATATCCCAGATCTACTGAATCAGAATTATTAGAGATAGAAACCAGGAAGTTCATGTTCAACAACCTTACTAGGTAATAGGTATGGACACTATCTGAGGGTTCTTACCCTGCAGTGGTGCTTCCCATACTTCATGGTGCATTAAAACTACAGGAAAGCTTGCACGAGTCAGGGTTCTGGGATCCAGAGATTCTGATTCAGAGACCATAGGTGGGGCTGCAGATTTTCATTTCAATCTCACAGGTGATGCTGATGCTGCTGGTTAGTGGACCATATTTTCAGTTCGCTATCTTAGAGAATTCCTGATTTCATTATCAAAGAACTCAGATACTGTGGTAGGTCACTTCTGAAATGATCCCCAATGATTCCTCACCATCTGGTATTCAAGCTGTTGATAAACTCCCCCCTCTTGTGGGAGCTGGACCTAGTGACTCACTTATTATGAATTGAATAGGCAAGACCAAGGAGATGTCAATTCTGTGATTAGGTTATGGAAAGACAGTGACTTCCTTCTCTCCTGTTCACTCTGGTTCTTGCTCCTCTTGTTTGCTCCCTCTAGTGAAGCATGGTGCCATGTTGTGACTGCTCCGCAGAGAGGCCCACTTGGCAAGTGGCTGCAGGAAGCCTCTGGCCAACAGCTAGCAAAAAAACTGACTCCTAACAACTGTGGGGGTGAGCTTGGAAGCCCATCCTTCTCTAGTTAAAGTCGAGATAACTGCAGCCCTGGCTGATTGTAGCCTGTGAACCACCCTAAGCCAGAGGGCTCAGCTAAGTCATGCTTGGATTCCTGCCCTGCAGAAACCATGAGATTATAAGCATTTCAGGCCACTCAGTGTGCTATGCAGTGACAGGTCATTAATAGAGATGCTTTGCAAAGCAGCTACCCTGAAATCAACAAGATGCCTTGTAGTTGGGTGTGGTGGCACATGCCTGTAGTTCCAGCTACTCAGGAGGTTGACACTGGAGGATCACTTGAGCCCCAGAGTCTGAGGTTGTAGTGAGCCCTGACTGTACCACTGAACTCCAACCTGGGCAACAGAGGAGACACTGTCTCAAAAAAAAAAAAAAAAAAAAAAAAAAAAAAATGACATGCCTTGGGATTCTCACCCATCTTCAAGTCCTCCATCTCATCTGTCCCCATTGTGGATGAGACAAAATGTGTGTGTAAATGTAACTGGACAATATTTAATCATATATACTATTTATATGTAATTTATGCCATAATTTTCTTAACACTCAATTTCCAAGCCTTGGCTCTTAGAAAGCTTCCCTGGAGCTTGTTATGTGGGAGCACAGCCTTATGGCAGGAGGAAGATAGTGAATCCAAGTCGGGTTTCGTGCTATCCATCTGGCCATTCTGAGACTGTGTCTTTTGAGCTAAGAGCCTGGTGAATTCTCTCCTGCCCATCCCTGTGAGCATGAGGAGTGATACACACTTTGGTTCTGAAGAAAGAAATGGAAAAAACTACAGGTTCCTCTGCTGGCAAGGGGAAGGGGTCTTTCCCTGAGAAAATTGGTGAAGAGCACAAATTTCAATCGGCTTGCCTTTGCACCAGTGCAGTGACTGATTTCCTCACTGGGGGAGGAAGGAAGGTTCCTGGAGGGCAAGATTCCTCATCTTCTCCAGAATTATGTATGGAGAAAGTGCTTTTCAGAGGCTGTTTGTGTGGAAGGCAACAGTCAACTGGTAAAGACTCCAGATGCAAAGCTTGCAACCAGGAATTCTCATCGCTGCACCATCAAATCTTTCTGTGACCTGCAATGAGCCCCTCTCCTTCTAGACTTCATTCTTCTCATTGTAAAATGAGGGGGCTAGGCCAAGTAATGACTCAGACTCTCCCAATGAGTACTTAAGAGCCTAGGGCAGTGGGGTCAGAGTCTGTCCATGCCAAATGTCCAGAGACAGGACAACTTTTCTCAGAGGGCCAGGCCACCGCCACTCAGCCACCGCGCCCTCTCTGAGGAGCACCCAGAAGGGCTGCTGTGCCACAGGGGGCTCTGGCAGATGTTGTCCAGCCTGCTCCTAATGGTGTCCTGAAGCTCCTCGTCACCCAGCAGGACCGCTGCTGCCAGGGCCAGCAGGAAGTACTCAGTGGCATCATGGGCATCCTAACCCCATGGTGTGGGGCAAAGACAAGACAGCATTAGCAAACACTTCCAGGACAGGCTAGGAGGCTGTGCTGGCCCCTCTAGCTTTTTTTTTTTTTTTGCCCAATATCCCATCCCCATCTCCTGAGTCCTTAGGGGAGCTCCTCTCTCCCTCCACTGTGGTCCTTGGAGCATTGCTAATCACAGTGCCCTGCACTCCAGGCACAGAGGTGGTCCCTTACTGAGGCTCAGCCAGTAAGGTGGTCCCTTACTGAGGCCGTCATTGCCCTGGGCACAGTGCTTCAGGGATGTGTACATGACCCAAACTTGGCCTATATCTGCCACTCCCTGGGAGTTTCCACTGTGTCTCAATAAGGAAAAAGGTCCCTCTGAAGTGGCAGGTTCAGAGGTGGACTTAAACTCCCAGTAGCTATAAGGGGAAAAGGCCAAGAAAGGAAGCAAAGTAGAAACATCAGAGTCAAGGAATACAATGAGAGGTGGGGAAATCCCTGATGACAATTGAGAAACAGGATCCAGAGCTATCTGCAGTTAAATTTGTAGCTCAGCTTTCACATTCTTTGAGCCAGTAAGTTGCCTTTTTTGCTTAAGAAAGTTTGAATTTTTTCCCTTTACAATCTATAGAGTTCTTGGTTGACATGATCAGATCACACACTTTGTCCCTGAACCACTTCGTGGGAGCTGTGGGGCAGAGGCAAGATGCCTCTTCACCATCTTGAGGGTCCTTCACTAGCCCCTGGACCTCCCTGCTGGGTAAAGATGAGAAACAGATGCTTCTTTGGGTGAGACTCAAAAAGGCTGCCTGGTTTCCATTAACCCTCATAAATCAGTAATTAATTCAGGCCAGAAGCAAAGCCTGGCAAATAAGAAACGGACAGCAGAGCTGCCCTGAGGGTTCCCTGGGGGCCAAACACAGGACTGACTCAGAAACCACTATATTAAGAGATTAAGGGTTGTGCTTCAGGGGACAGGGACCTCTGGTAAAAGGAAGCCAAATCTAGGGACATAGTTTGAGGGTCAGGGTTGTAACAGAGACTTGCAACCAACACAACTCTAGAAGACACCAAAAAATAAGAAGTTCTGGGATGGGCATGATGGCCTACTACAACTGTAATCCCACCATTTTGGGAGGCCGAGGCTGGCAGATTGCTTGAGTCCAGCAGTTTGAGACCAGCCTAGGCAACATGACGAAACCCCATCTCTACAAAAAATACAAAAATTAGCCAGGTGTGGTTGCGTGCACCTGTGGTCCCAGCTTCTAAGGAAGCTGAAGTAGAAGGATTGCTTGAGTTTCAGATGCAGAGGCTGTAGTGAGCCAAGACTGAGCCATGCTACTCCAGCCTGGGCTACACAGCAAGACCCCGTCTCAAAAAAATAAAGCAAGCAAAAAAGGAAGTTCTAGATTCAGCAAGCAAGAGAAGCAGAGCTAAAGCCCTCTTAAGATCTAAGTATACTTAGTTTAAAGGCCCCATACCTCTTTATCTCAAACATGTTAATATGCACTCACATTTCTCATAAAATGTACTTTTATATTACTTTATAAGAAATGAGTTGCAGTTGACTAGTTGGTCTGTAACATTTTATGGACATGCTCTTAAGTATTCATTTTGATCTTCATTTTAGACCTTAGAGTTGTTTTGGCGTCTTGTATATTTCCATAGGCCCTTGAGAGACTCACAGGCAATGTGCCTATAGTATCTGACAGATAAAGCAGCCACAGACATGGTGGCAAGACAAGAAGAAAGAGGAACCATGGTCTATTCCTCAGCGAATATGGGAGCACCTTTGAGGTCTTCAGCTGGGCTAACTGGAAAGAGCCTCCATGTCCCCTGTAAAGCCACTCCTCACCCTATGAGACAAGACTCCTCATCTTGGCACTCTGGTTTTCTCAGCTCCGCCCCAAAGGCTCCTCATTGCCTTTGGGTCAGGAAGGAGAATGGTTGGGTAGTGGCTCTCAAGAAATCTTGGAAGTCTGGCTCTTACCTTCAGCTGGCAGAAGGTGAGTCGGCCCAGGCGATAATACACCTTGGCATAGTACAGGGCCTCCTTGGGACTCTGCAGCCAGGGTGGACAGAGGGACAGGGTCTTCAGGTAGCAGTCCTCAGCCATCTCATACATGTGCAGGGAGTAGTACACTGTAGCCAGGCGGTGAAAGGCCACCAGCTCCTGCCTCCGATCTCCTAAGAATTGGAAGACTGAGAGAGATACCCTGCAGCCAACACTTTGCATCATTTGTTCACTCATTCATTCCATAAAACTTTTTGAAGGTCTACTAGATGTCAGGGACTATGCTGGGGCATAGCGAATAAGACAGAAGAGGTGCCTGTACTCATAAAGCTTATTGTCTCACATGACAGACATTCCTTAAATAATCCCACAAACAAATGTAACATTACACATGTCATAAATGCTACAAAAGAAAATGCAGGGCTCTATAAGGGTGACTTAGTAGAGGATGGGTGCTGGTCAAGGTTTCCTGGGGGTGATTCTCGGAAGAAAATTTTCTCCTTATTGCAGATGCTACTGTAATGCAGGATTCTCGGAAAGAATTCTTCTTAAGCCCTTTTAATGGGACATGGTGACAAGTCTAGCTTGATGGAGTAGCTAAGAATTGCAATGAATAGCTGTGTATAATAAATGTCTTCCTTACACAAAGGTCTCTCTCTTCAGAGAGCTATCTTGGGTACCACCATGTAGCAGTCTTTCCTTGGCCCCGTTACCCACTGTCAGTCTCAGATAAGCCATAAACACCTGTTCACCCTTAAACCGTGCTTTAGAATGTTGGTTTCTAATGGGTCTATTACTTGTTGTTTGGTGGATTTGTTTTAATACAGAGCGACCTTTTACAGGGAACAAAGGCTTACAATCACGTCTTCGGAATATTTGCAAGGTGACTGTTGGATACCATCTAAAAACATCACTTTTAAGCTTCAAAGAGCCAAAAGCCAAAATTAAAAGAGAAAATCTTAGAGAGAGAAAATTCTCTGATATGGAAAAGTCAACCACAGGGGAAGTACATATAGAAAGGATGCATGCAGCCTCCCTTCAGCTCCCATCCAGTGAGAGATAAAGGGTGCTCAGAGATGCTGCCTGGGGCCTCCAAGGCCTTTCCTGAGATTAGCACACAGTCACTCAGATGAGACCTTATGCAATAAGGAAAAAGGTAGGGAAAAGACAGAAGGAGCTCTCAAGAGTGCAATTAAACACAACAAAGTCCAGTATCATCCACATCTGATGCCCTTGAAAATGCCCAGAAGTCCCTCCTGGAATCATCACAGAATATTCCATTTACCCTTACATCTAATCAAAGCTTCTCTAATCAAACCTGCTTTTCTTCAAACACAAACATTCAAGATGAGGGGTTTTTAAATCTTTTTTATTCTGCCATTTATCTGTTCTGATGACTTTTTTTTTTTTGAGATGGAGTCTCACTCTGTCGCCCAGGCTGGAATGCAGTGGTGCAATCTCAGCTCACTGCAAGCTCCGCCTCCCGGGTTCACACCATTCTCCTGCTTCAGCCTCCGGAGTAGCTGGGACTACAGGCGCCCGCCACCACGCCTGGCTAATTGTTTGTACTTTTAGTAGAGACGGGGTTTCACCGTGTTAGCCAGAATGGTCTCCATCTACTGACATCATGATCCGCCTGCCTCAGCCTCCCAAAGTGCTGAGATTACAGACGTGAGCCACCACACCCGGCCTCTGATGACTTTTATTGTTTACCACTAGCTTTTGACATAAACACAAGATATTCAGCTATGTTCTGAGTTAGGGTAATGGGAACCTGACCTTCATTTACATTTTAGCTTCATGGGAAAGTGCACTTTTGACTAAAAATTAACTAATTCGAAATTTAGGGCACAGTCCTTTTGTAATGGGAATACAGCCTACGCAGAGAATAAAACACCATTTACTTTACACTTGGGAAACAACAGCAACTGTAATATAATAATTAGTGTGGCACAGGCAACACTTACCAAGGACTTACCACATACCCAGCATTGTGCTGTGGCCGTTACGTGGATAATCACTGGTCTTCCTAACAACTACCATGAGGCGGGCACTACTTTTAATCCTGATTTGGTGATGACAAGCTTGAAGCTTACAGAAGTTAGGCAGCTTACTTAACTAAGGTCTCCCTGACAGTTGGCCCTGGGATTTGAACCCACACAGTCTGACTCCAAAGCCTGTGCTGTTATTGCTTTGTTGTCTATCTTTGACTAGTCACCTCTCCCATTCAACACACCCGACAGTGAAGACCACCAACCTGTGACTGTGCTGAGCCTGGCGGCCAGGGTGGCAAATTCCAAAGCCTTCTCAAAGCCTTCGAGGCTGATCTGCAGCTCTGTCAGCTTGTTGAAAATCCGGAGCTCAGTTCTCACCGCCTTCAACCTCCTTGCTAAAGGAACAGCTCCAGCCTAAGAACAGAGGCCCAAGGAAACTTAGTCTAGCTAGGAATCATCAGTGCATACCATAGCTAGGAGGTTTCTCTTCTACAGGCAGGGGTTGGGGAATGGCAGTGGACTAAAACAAACGGGGGTCAGCCATGTTTCCTTGTGTGCCTTTACTCAACTCTCTCCTGGTCCTTGCTCACGATGTTTTGCCCAGATCTTAAAGAAGTAGAGGGCATTAGGCCTCCTAAAATTGGGGAAACCTGGAGCAGAAAAGGCTTTTCCCAAGGTCACTGGAAAGTCGTTCCCTTCTCAGCTGTGTGCTCTCAGCTGTGCATCCCTGTGGATAGCATCCACGGCGCTATCTGTGAAGCACACTTGAGTACACACATATTGTGGGAATATCTCAAAAAGTGGTCATTTCTATGTTTTTATTACGATAGAATTTTAAGCAAATCACTTCATCTTTCTGAAACTTAGTTTTCTCATCTACAAAATGTGTATGAAAATAAGCCCCTCAATAGTCAGAAATGCGTTCCCTGTTCTTCCCCACCCCTAGCTCAGTGCCTGGCACAGACTGGGTGTTTGCTAACGTTTGATGACTGAATAAACAACTGAACAAATAAATAAATGAATAGCTGAATGAATAAAATTTTAGGATCAAATTAGATGAGAATTCCTAAACTTTAGTCAGTGATGAAAAACAATCACAATCTTTGACATATCCGCTTAATAGCTGGACATTCATTTAATTTGTGTTATTCTTAACATCAACTCTTTTTCTTGCCTCATGCTTTGCAATACTATCTGTGAAATGATAGGTTTAATGAGCTCATATTATGTTTTTAATTTAAAAAAATATATATATTTTTTGAGATGGAGTTTCGCCCTCGTTGCCCAGGCTGGAGTTCAATGGTGCTATCTCGGCTCACTGCAACCTCCGCCTCCCGGGTTCAAGTGATTCTCCTGCCTCAGCCTCCTGAGTAGCTGGGATTACAGGTGCCTGCTACCATGCTCGGCTAATTTTTGTATTTTTAGTAGAGACAGGGTTTCACTATGTTGGTCAGGCTGCTCTCGAACTCCTGACCTCAGGTGATCCGCCCACCTCAGCCTCCCAAAGTACTGGGATTACAGGTGTGAGCCACTGCACCCGGCCTAAAAAAAAATTTTAATACATGCTTATTAAAAATATGATCAAACAAAAGCACTCATCTACATAACCCTTTAAATAATCTCCCACCGCACTCCCAGTAGTAAGTGGGAAACACTGGTAAACTCGAAAGTGTGCTGCAAACTGTAAAGTACCATGCACCCAAGAGTTCGAGATGGTCTTAAACTCCTGGACTCAATTATTTTGATGTATTATCCCAGGAAGGATAACTTATCAAGCCTGAGAATGATTAAGTTTATCAGAACCTTCCCTGAGCTCCCCGCTAGATTGAAGAGAGGGTGAGTAGGTGGTCACTGGACAAGAAAGAGAAAAATGAAATACAAGCAAGAGAGGAGAAGAGGGACCCAGGTCGAAGTCCAGCCTGAACCTGCCCATGCCTGTGCCAGGACTTGTCTCAGCAAACTGCACAGCTTGGACTTACTCTGTAGTACTCTACTGCATGATGCCTGTGGCGGGTCCCATTGAAGAACACATCACCTGCTTCTTCATAAAGTTTGAGAGCCAGCAAAGGCTCCTCTGACTTCAGGGCTGTCTGGATGGCTGCCTAGTGGGGACAGAGACAGCTGTTAAAGGCAGAGAGGAGGGCTTCCAGACCTCCACAGGACTGGCAGAGCTAAGATGCAGACCACCTAAATCAATTAATCTTCTGCTAAAGTCCCCCAAATCCTAAATTGGTCTTCACACTCATAAGGCTGATAAGAGGACTTTAGAGGTTCTCCAGTCTGGCATTTCCCCATCCTGGTATGAGAGATTGCTTTTGGTGGTGCTAGATTATTTTTAATGGTATATAGAAAAACATTTTGTTTTACTAGTTAAGTATTTATTTCAACGTGTTTTAGAAAAAAAGAAAAACTAATAGTGCATCCAACCTGCAACTTTAGATAGTATTGTGTAGAATAAGGCTAAGTGTAAAAAAAGCTACATTGATTGGATGTTGAGTCAAAGAAGAAGTAAACAATGGTATAGATGGTACATGTATATAGCAAAACCATGAATTTAATATGTAAATAACTGAAACGGAAAAATAATGATCCAGTTCAACACCTTATACTTTCCAGATGGAGATAGTGTGGCTCAGAAAGAAAACAGAACCTCCCCAGTTTCACGCCAATAGTCACTAGCAAACAAATGTTGGTGTCTTCCATCCCAATACCCTAGTCTCCAGAGCTTCTTTATCCCTAGCAAGCTATTTTGTATTACATCTATACCAAATGTGCTAAGGAAGTTGAAGAGTAAAGAATATACCGCTGCATCTGCAGCACAGTTACAGGATCTCAAATAGCTTCAGGTCCAGAATGATTCACTTCCATGGAAATGACCCTGCACAACATCAGTTAGGTGGCAGCCTGAGACTGGGTGAGGCCTGGGACCTGTTCTGGCCAGTGAACATTTCATCGCTGGGGCAAGATGCTGCAGTTGCTGTGTTATTGCATGGGCAGCTACAGAGAGAGAGGGGGCCAGTGAGATGGAATCCTGGAGTCAGGACCATTAAAACAATGCACAATCGGAACAGTGCCCTCTGGGCTTCAGTCTCCCACAACATGAAAGGAAAAGACTGAATTGTCTGCTCTCCAGAAACGCTTTCAGCCCTTAAATCGCAAGGCAGATGGCATAAAGGCTGAGAGTAAAGGCTCTACGTCACACTGTGTGCAGTTCTCAGCTCCACCACTTACCAGCTGTATCACCTTGGGCAAATTACTCAGCCTCTCTGAGCTTCATCTGTAAAATGGAAATTATAATGGAAACTCCTACTGCATTTATAATGAGGGTTAAACTACATCATGCAAGTGAGGTGTTTAGCAAAGTGTCCCGTACATAGGAAGCATGCAATCAGTGTGATGCAGCCATTATTAAGTCTCAGTAGAAGTGAATCTGTGCAAGTTTATGTGCTAGTATAAGGAGAAGTAAAGAGAGAAAACAAAACATGGGAAAGAAACATAAATTGGTACATTTTTGTAGCCGGAATTAAACATCTTACATATCATCACAGTATTTAATGTCAATATTGTACAGATAGTAATAAAACACTAAAATATCATGTATTAAACATTTACTAAGTTCTGAGCACTTAATAAATGCTTACTGTGCATTTACTACTATGCAAGTGAGATATATAAATTTTTGTTTTACTAATCCTTATGCTAAAAGACAGCGTTCGGTTCCCCCATAAAGAAACTGAATCCCAGAGATGTCATATGGCAAGCCCAAAGTCACACAGTCAGTCCATATGTAATGGCCCTGGGATTTGACTCTAGGCTTTTCTCTCTTCAAAGCCTAGGCTTTTAACCACTACACTGTACCACATCTCTGATATTAAAAGTATGCAAACCAACAAAAAAATAAGAGAATAATATTGTTAATACCCCACATACACACCAAACTTGCCTTAAACTGCAGCAAAACCCTGAAGTCAAGGTGTATGTTGAGCTTTGGAAAGACAGGTATATGTAATGGGACAAGTGACGTTACAGGTGATATGTCAGTCTCCCCTCACATCCTCCCAGGGTGCACATGTATATATGGGTCTCAGCGACTGGCCCTTTGCTACCTGTACTCAGCTTGCCGGACCACCCTGGTTTCCACCATGTGTTCAGGGAGCAGCCCAGTGCTGACCCTCTCTCCATGGGCTTAGGGTGAACATCATTCCTCTCTGGTTCCAGCTGGTCGATTTGGAGGGTACAGCTGCCTCCCCATATGACCCAAGTCAACAACTCCCAGAGAGCTCTGCAGGAGGCCTACCTGCAGGTACAGCTCCACCAGCTCGTCTTCCTGCATGAGGTAGTGGAGTCGCCCCGCCCCAAGCCAGGCCTCGGCAGCCTTGTCTCTCTCCCCCAGGTCAATGAAGATACGCAGGCTCTCCTTGATGCATGTGAGTGACCTCCTGAGAGACCTGGGGACAGACATGAACTTGTGAGGTGCTAGGGCTCAAAGGACCCTCAGGGTCCACTCAGCACAGAATGAAACAGAAGCTCCGAGCGGGAACAGCCATGTCCCACATCACACAGGGAGGTGGGCCTGACTGAATCCCAGCTCTACCGCAATCAGCTGTGTGACTTTGAGAACGTACGGGATCCTTCCTGCTTTGGTTTGCTTACCTGTAAAACAGGCCTATAATTGTGCCCACCTGAGCAGATTGTTGTGAGGATTAAATGAGATAAAACTAGAGTGCTTAGAACAGTGCCTATTACATCCTTGGCAGCTGATGAATGTTTAAAGATCACTTATAATTATCGTTATTACTGATGCATGGTCCATCAACCCTTTGACTGCTCTATAACCTTTTTTGGTGTTATGTTATTGCAATGGTTTGTCTCTGTCCCCACCCAAATCTCATCTTGAATTGTAGCTCCCATAATCCCCACATGTTGTGGGAGGGAGGTAATTGAATCATGGGGCCATTACCCCCATGCTGCTGTTCTCATGATAGTGAGTCTCACGAGATCTGAAGGTTATATAAAAGGCAGTTCCGTTGCCATTTAAGATGTGACTTTGCTCTGCCTTTGCCTTCAGCCATGATTGTGAGGCCTCCCCAGCCATATGGAACTGTAAGTCCATTAAACATCCTTTCCTTTATAGATTAGCCAGTCTCAGGTATGTCTTTATTAGCAGTATGAGAATGACCTATTACAGTTACTAACACAAAGTAGACACCAAACGCATACCTATTGAGTGAATGCATGAATGAGTGACAACAGTGGTAACTTTAAGTCATCAAAAAGATTTTGATGTTTTGTTTGTAAAGAAAATCAAAGCAGGGTGAAAGTTTTAACAGGTTGCTGCTTAACGGGTGCCCTTTAATTATTTGGAAAATTATATTTTGTAGAAAACTCTCCCTCCACGACAATGGAGGGACCAATGAAGAAATGAGACATAGGTAATATATTTTCTCATAGACGATTCAGTATTCAAAAACAAGGAAAGAACACTGTGCATCATCCAGATAGTAGTTCTCAGTCCCAGCAACAACTAGAGTCACCTGGAAGCATTTTAAACTTGTACACTGCCACACTCTTTCCCAGTGTGTTGCAACGTCGTGATAGCCTGAGCACCGGGCTCTCAGAATATGGCTCAGGCACAAGCACTGTGTCTAAGTTCTCCATGTAATTCTGTCGTGCAGTTTGGCTTGAGACTTACCAATCTAGTCCAATATTCTTATTTTATAGAAGAAACAAGCCCAGAAATTGGAAATAACTTACATATGTTTGCACAGCACATTAGGGGAAGATCCAAGGCCAGAACTCCCTTCTGAGTAGCAGCCTAGGACTCGTCCCATAACACTCATATTTCCCAAAACATGATTTGTGGCCCACCTGCATCAGCATTTCTTAGGGACCTTATTCAAAGCACAGAACCCCCACCCCAGAACTACCTCAGACTGACTGAAAAAGGTTCATTACAGTTGCAATCCAGGAACCTAACACACCCAGGTTACGCTCCTGCACAGCGAAGTTTGAGAACCACTGCAGCAAACCATGCAACTCTTCCCAGAAACACTGATCATCATCAACCACGTCTGTGGACACTTAAGTAGAAAGTTCTCAACAAACGTGGTTACCACTTGATCACAGACCTCTCAGCCGCCAGGCCCCTTTGTGCACCATGAGGGAAACAAGTACTGCCCTCAACTCCTAAGGCCCAGATCCTTATTGGCAATGAGGCAGCTGTTGGCCTTCTGGAGAGAGTGCCAGGTATTTGGCCCTTGTAAGAAATAGAAAGAAAAAACTCAAACTTTCTCTTCTGCCCTGCTCTTAACATGAGATTTATTGACATCCCAGATGGGCCCTGGCCACCCTTTCACAGGTTTTAAAATGTGAAACTTCCTCTGAGAATGCAATGAGCTGAAAAACTCCACACCATGCTGCAGTGATCACCAACCTCCTCAGCTCAGCTACAGTAACCACAGGCATCTTTCACTATCGGAAGCCCTGCCTTTCTCTCCCCACCTTGTACCCTGCAAACTCAAGCCAGGTTCAGATTCAGCAGGCCTGGCCTCCACAGCTCTCCTCACTCTCACTGGAGCAGTTGATGAGGATAAGACCCATAAATCTCATCCTCATCCTATTTCCTGCTCTGTTTTTTTTTTATATTACCATTTACTGTCCTGGGATGCCCTTGGGCTACTATAGTTGTTTTCTCCAGACCTTCAGGGAACAAGATTTAGGTTATTACAGACAAGCCAACTGACAGAGCCAGCATTTGCTTCTTGTACTTTCTCCCTCTGAGTTCATTATGACTGTGGAACAGAGGAGATCTCTATTTCTTTCCAAGAAACACCCCATCAGGGGAAGGTGAGACTTACTGAGACCTGGTGACTCACACAGCACCATTGAGACTCCTTGCAAATGGAAGATTTTCCAAAGGCACTGCCTCTCACCAAGACTTGCACATGATCTATGATCTCCAGTAAGAAACAAGTGCTTTTGTGGTCCAAAACTGGGCAGTAGTCCAGCTTCCTCGGTTCCTTCCTATCACCATTCACCCCCATTACTTTACATCTGCCAGTGGCCAAGCAGTGTCACCTACCAGTTGAGCACCAGATGGCCCAGCATGCCAATTCCTCCAGCCACCACCCACAGACTCTAGGTTTGGTTTGGCTTCCAAAGCCAAAGAAGCAAGGAGCACTGCTGGTGGGCCAGCACTGCATCAGCCTTGTGTACTTCTGGGTCTCCTGTGCCTGTGTTCCAGATGTTATCTCCTCTCCTTTCCAGTCTTGATTCATCTCTTTCTCTCATTTTTCCTGTCCTCAAGTTCAGTCTCTGGGGCTAAGTCTTTGTTTCTTCTTCCCTGCCTGAACATCAGCCACGAGCCCATGGCCAAGTGACCCCAATACACCTGCATTTCCAGACTTCCTCTTACCACCCCCTGCTGGGGCTTCCCAGACCCCTGCCCTGCCTGGATGAGTCTGTCTGATCTCTGTCCAAAGCCCAACCTCTGCTAATTGGTCTTGTCCTGTTTTTATGATAAAGGTGGCCAAAAACTGAGGGCTGACTCTGTGTGAGGCGTTGGGTATATACTTTCAGTAGGTGTTTTCTCATTTAATCCCCACAGAAACCCCAAGCCATTAGAATTCTCCGTCAATTTTGCAAATAAAGAAATCCAGTAGGATGTTGTTGTTTTGATTTGTCTTTTGAAACGTATCTAAGTTTTCCTGCACGTTTCCAAAGCCTTATTTTGAGCTCTCAGCTGCTTCGTCTTCTAATAGTAACAATGGCAGTATTATTACCGGACATCTATTGAGCACTTAGTGTGCACTAGGTACTTTACATGCAAAATCTCATGTAATCATCACAACAGCCCCAAGAGATCAGTACTATTATTACATTCATTTTACTAATAGAAAAAAAATAAGACTTGGTAAGAGTAACTATCTTGGACCAAGTAATAAACCCTGTTTAAACCAGGATCTAACTCTCAGAGTCTGACCCAGACCCTTACATTTACACCCTCAAGCAGGGCCTAATTTCTGGCTCAGATATCAGCACTTGGGAAGACTTGTTTCATTTACCACTTTAGAAATCCTGACATTTTAAAAGACATAAGCTATTTTAAACCTTGAACAAAGTTTCCTCATGTGTGAAACTGGGGTGGTAGTGTACATTATAGCCTTGTGATCAGATGAGGACATTTCAGGAAAAGCAATTGTTTCCTTATTTACAACAAAAATGAGGAAAGAATTGCTTCTGTGTTAGGGATTGACATATTAATTATATTTTTTAAAACATAGAACTTTTTTCAGTTCCAGAAAAATAAGAAGCATAAATATAAGAATAGAAGCCAGGAGCAATGGCTGCTAGGCTACTGTTGTATTCACATGCACAGAATTAATCATTATTTTGAGAGGACCTATTATACACAAGTCATCCCTTCTTTCTAAAAATAATAATATGTACATCCTTTGTGGCACTTACCACAATTTATATGATACCTTTAGTGGCTATTTATACGTTTATTTTCTGTACTATTCTGTTATTGTGAGCTCAGGAACTATTATCACCCTTGTTCAGTTTTTAGCACAGTGCCTGGGCGATAGTAAATGCTCAGTAAATATTTGTTGAATTGATTTAATAGATTTAATAGAGCCACAGAGTTCTCATGGACCCCATCTGGCTCAGTTCTATGGCCAGTCTGTGTTGTGTCACCTCAAGACAGAAGACAAGACTCCCTAAGATCCCTCCCATTGAGAGATTGCAAACCTTTATCAAACTAAATTCTGTAGTTGTCCCCTGGAAGGCAGAGAAGGCATGATCCTGCAGATATTACACAAAGGGAGAGAAAAGTGTCCCAGAGTAAAAACCTGAAGGCTGGGACAAAGTTTTCAATATCTACCTGTGCCCCGCCCCCCCACAACCACCCCCATCCCCAACACACACACACCATAACCCACTTCTAAACCCTAGAGAAAATCTTTCAAACAAGAGAAATTAAAATCAGTAAAAAGGCAGCATGAGATCGTAAAATTGAGAAGTCAAGGATCTGAGCTAGTACCAATGAAACCAAGTGATGAAATTGTCTGGACCCTCTGTGGCAGGCAGGGGACCGACTGATGACAAACGAGGTCCCTCCATACAATTCTACAAGGTTGCACTCTATAGCCTTCAATACCCATTTCTTTTGTCTAAGGCAAAAATTATTGGCTGGGTGGACAGAATACATAGAGAGCTTAAGACTATGCATTTTAGATCAGGAGTTGTTAAACTATGGTCCATGGGCCAAATACAGCTTTCAATCTGCTTTTGTAAATAAAGTTTTATTGGAACACAGCCACATTTATTCATTTATGTATTATCTATTTTCATACTACAACTGCAGAGTGGAGTACTTGTGGCAGACATCATATGGCCCACAAGGCCTAAAACACTTACTATATGATTCTTTATTTAAAAAGCTTGCTAACCCTGCTCTAGATTCACACTGTTTGGATATCAATGCCTGCTGGGAAGCCTCGTGCAAGTTGTTTGGCTTCTTTAATTCTCAATTTCCACAATTCTGTCTACTTCACAGGGTGGTCCTGAGATTTACATATGGCTTAGCAAACAATGCATGCTCACTGAAGGCTATTATGGCCATCATTTTCACTACGGATGTTCACTGTACAGTCTGGATGCCCACTGCAACCCCCCCGCCCCCATGCCCACCAACCTCCATATCTCCTTCTAGGGAAGAAGTTGAGTCTTCATTGCACCTATATTAGTCCATTTTCCCACTATTGATAAAGACATACCCAAGACTGGGTAAATGATAAAGAAAAAGAGGTTTAATGGACTCTCAGTTCCATGTGTCTGGGAAGGCCTCACAATCATGGCAGAAGGTGAAAGGCACGTCTTACATGGCAGAAGGCAAGAGAGAGAATGAAAGCCAAGCAAAAGGGGTTTCCTGTTATAAAATCATCAGCTCTCATGAGACTTATTCACTACCACGAGAAGAGTATGGGGGAAACCACGCCATGACTCAATTACCTCCCACCAGGTCCCTCCCACAACACATGGGAATTATGTGAGCAACAATTCGAGATAAGATTGGGGTGGGGGACACAGCTAAACCATGTCACTACCCATAGCCAACTGATCACCAAAACCTGTCTGTTAAATCTACAGAATGTCTTTCAAATGTGTCCTGACCTCTCCATGCCTACTGCTATTCCCTCCACCTAAAACCTAGCCTTCTCCACTTTTCAAAATATTACTTATCCTTCAAGGGCCTCCTCAAATGCTACTGCCTTGATAAAGTCTTCCCTGACAGATCACCTCCATCCTTTGCTTGAAAGCATTGTCTCCTTTCCCTCCAAACCTGCCCCTACAGAAGCCTGCCGCTTCTTCCAGTGAACACTTCCTGCCTTTGCTTGCTGTGGCTTTGAGCTTTGTGAGAATGCAAATCCCTAGAGGGGAATTTAGTTGAAGAAATCTGTCCATTACATCAAGACCTACTTAATAAATTCCTCCTAAGCAATCTGTGCCAGGAAAAAAATTGCTCCAACAGATACATGTGTTTATGTTCTTTTGTCAGACAGTGAGAACCTCATACAGCTTTCCCCTTTTTACTCAGCTACCAGGAAGCTTAGTGCTAATTTACAGTAACCACCTCCAGGTGCATAGAAACACCCGTTTATCTGCATCTGTAGTTGGTCTTTGTTCTTTTATATTTTTTTTAAGTGTTCTGTAGGAGAAGGTGATTTACACATGCTAAATAAATACAGCATTACAGCATGTTTTCTTCGTTGAACTGGCCATTCTGCAAAGGGACAATGACCTTATGTGTACAGGGGTTTCCTCTAACACCTAAAGTATTTCCCAATCTTCCATTCAGTATCACTCATATTAGTGGTAAAGCAAAAGTGGATATTTATTTCCTCCCAATTGTACAAATAGTAATCTTGGAGTTTAAAACTATAAACTATTCAAATTAAAAATCCCAATCTAGATCAATTTACAGAACAATGGAGTAAAAATTTCTAAAAATTTACTCTTCCATAAAAGCAATGAGAACAGGCAAAAATTATCTAAATAAAATTTTTCAGAACTCTGGATATTAACCAAAGGTTTGCAAGGAGTGTTTATTCAGGAAAACGGCTGAATCTTGTTATGAAAGTGAGCTTCATTGCTTTTCAACTTGCCTTAGAGACATCTTGCTTGTCCCTAGCTCTGTGGTACACTTAAAAACCAACAGCCTCACAATAATGGTAGCTGGAAAAACCAGCAACCTAGCAACCACTGGACAATGAGCTTGAAATCCCCCAAAGTTCCATCCCCAGGGAACTGTTACTGTTTGATCTGTTTGGAAGTTCCCTGGAAGCCTCTGCTCACAGGGCTTGTTTTCATTTAACCTCACTCAGCGCTCACTCAGCGAAGAACAGCCTTTTCCCTGAGGCATATGTCAAAAATAATCAGCAGCAATTGTTTAATATGGTCACTGCCTTAGGTGGTGAAAACATTTGGAGCAAATAAGAAAAGGTCAAAAAAAGAAAACAACACACACACGAGAGGAAAAGTTGGGAAATGAGATGTCCATAAAAAGTTTTAAAAGTTCTAACATATTCTTGGGAATCTAGAAGACCCACATGCATGTGCAGGGCTGTGGGCATGACCAGGAAACGGCTAAGATTTTCATTTTTTTAAAAAAAGCTAATTATTACCCCAGAGTAACCATTAAGAAAATAACTGAAAGAAATACAGGATAAGAAATAACAAGGAAATGAAAATAATATACAAGAAAAAAATCTATTTAACATAAAAGAATGCAGTAATGGAGAAATAGAAAAACAAAAAGATATAAGCTATTAATATAGAGAAAAAATAGCAAAATTGCAGACGTAAATCCTGTCTTACCTGTAATTAAATGTAAATGTATTAAGCACTCTAGTTAAAAGACAAACATTGAAGAATAGAGAGGAAAGAAAATGTTTCTACTATATGCTGCCTACAAGAGACATACTTTAGATTCAAAGACACAAATAGACTAAAAGTATAGACCATGTTAACAGTAATCAAAGAGAGCTAGAGTGGCTATGCTAATATCAGATAAAAAGATCAAAATTGTAATTAAAGACAATGAAGGACATTTTATAATGATAATAGACTCAATCCATCAGAAAGGCATAATTATAAACATACATGCAGCACCTAATAACAATGCCCCAAAATACATGTAGAAAAAGCTGACAGAATGGAAGGGAGAAATAGACAACAATAATTAGAGATTTTAATGACACACTTTCAATAATGGATAGAAGAACTAGCCATAAGAACAACAAGGAAATTAAAAAATTTAATGAGACCTAAAAGATATTTATAGACTACACCAAACAACAACAGAATATACATTCTTCTCAAGTTTACATGGAACATCCTTCAGAATAGACCATAAAATCTCAGCAAATGTAAAAAGAATAAAATCATACAAAGTTTGTTTTACCACCACAATGAAATGAAATTAGAAATCAGTAACAGAAGGAAATTTGGAAAATTCACAAATATGTGAAAATTAAACAACATACTCCTAAATAACCAGTGAACTGAAGAAGAATCACAAAGGATATTAGAAACTACTTTCAGATGAATGACAATAAACACAGCATACTGAAATATATAAAATGGCATAGGCACAAAACTCAGAGGAACATTTATGGCTGTAAATGCTTATATTAAAAGAGAAAAAGATCTCAAATCAATAACCTAATATTCCACCATAAGACATGACACAAAAAGAACAAAGTAAACCCAAAGCAAACAGAGGAAATGAAATAATAAAGATGAGAGCAAAAATACGTGATATAGAGAATAGAAAAAAATCAATAAAGCCAAAATTTAATTTGTTTAAAAAAAAAAATTTTTTTTTTTGAGGTGGAGTCTCACTCTGTCACCCAGGCTGGAGTGCAGTGGCTGAATCTCAGCTCACTGCAAGCTCCACCTCCCGGGTTTACGCTAGTCTCATGCCTCAGCCTCCTGTGTAGCAAGGACTACAGGCGCCCGCCACCTCGCCCGGGTAGTTTTTTGTATTTTTTAGTAGAGACGGGGTTTCACCGGATTAGCCAGGATGGTCTCGATCTCCTGAACTCGTGATCCACCCGTCTCAGCCTCCCAAAGTGCTGGGATTTAAAAAACTTTTTTTAATGACAGAACTTTGGGTAGTCTGATCAAGAATAAAAAGAGAGAAGAGTCTCAGGAATTAAAGTGGACAATACTACCAACTTTATAGAAATTATAAAAAGATTATAAAAGAATGCTATGAACAACTGTATACCAACAAATTAGTTAATTTAGATGAAATGGACAAATACCAAGAAAGACAAAAACTACGAAAACCGCTCCAGAAGAAATAGAAAATCTAAACAAACCTATAACAACTAACAATATTGAATTAGCGATTTTCAAAAACAAAACAAAAAAACTCCTTACAAAGGTAAGTCAAGACTTAGAAGTCTTCGTTGGTGAATTTCATCAAACGTTTAAAGGAGAATTAACGCCAATCCTTCACCAACTCTTTCAAGAAATTGAAAAGGAAGGAATATTTCCCAACTCATTCTATGAGGGATCAAGAAGTGAAAAGACAACCCATGGGCTGGGAAAAAAATTTGTAAATCGTATATCTGATAAGGGACTCGTATCCAGAATACATAAAGAATTTTTACAACTCAAAAATCAAAAGACAAACAACCCAATTTAAAAAATGGACAAGTGAATAGACATTTCTCCAAAGATACGCAAAGGGCCAGAAGCACATGAAATGATGCTCAATATCTTTAGTCATTAGGAAAATGTAAGTCAAAACCACAGTGAGATACAGTTTCACTCCCGCTAGGATGACTAAAATTAAAAAAGACAGACACTAACAAGTGGCGGTGAAGATGGGAGACATTGGAACCCTTATGCATTGCTAATGGGAATGAAAAATAGTGCAGCCACTTTTAAAAACAACTTAGCAGGTCCCCAAAAGTTTAAATATAGAATTATGGTGTGACTCTGTAATTTTGCTCCTAGGTCTACCCAAGAGAAATGAAAATACTTCTTCACACAAAAATTTGTTCATGAATGTTTGCAACAGCATTATTCGTAATAGCCACAAAGCAGAAACAATTCAAATGTCCATCAACTGATGAAGGAATAAACAAATGTGGCATATCAGTACAACAAAATATTATTTGGCCATAAAAAATAATGAAGTATTGATACACGTGACAACATGGATGAACCTTGAAAACACTATGCTAAGTGAAAGAAGCCAGACACAAAAGGACAAATACTGTATGATTCCATTTATATCAAATGTCCAGAATAGGCAAATCCATAGAGACAGAAAGTAGATTAGTGGTTTCCAGGGTTGGAGCGAGGTTGGGTGATGAGGAGTGACTGCTGATGGGTACAGGCTTTCTTTCAGGGGCCATGAAAATGTTCTGAAATCAGATAGTGGTGATATTCACAACTGTGTGAATATACTGAAAACTAAATCGCACACTTCAAAAGGCTGAATTTTATGGTGTGTAATTAAACCTCAATAAAACTATTAGTAAGTAGTTCCAGATCCAGCTCAATTCAGGAAACTCTTTTATACAATTTTTGAATAGTCGGTCTCCGTTTGAATACTTGTAAAGGCAACAAGCTCACTCTTACATAGGGCAGACTGTTCTGTTTGTGGGTATTTGGATTGTTTTTTCTAACCACTGAATTCCCCAATACCTGCCACAGTGCCTGACACAATGGAAGGGCTCCCATAGTGTGATAAAATGCTGGATTGACATTTCACAGTGATATTTTCAAATGAAAAAAAGCAAGTAAGAGAAGAGTATATTATGTAATAGAAATTTTATCTTGATTCCATTTATGTAACTAAAACATGTGCATATTATATTTAATATATCTAATATTTAAGATAGAAAATATGTATCATATATAATCTTTAATATGCATGAAATATTCCTTCATGGGTATTTAAAAATCTTTAAGTAGTTACTTCAGGAAAGTATCAAGGAAAGGGAAGTTGGAAGGGAACCTTTATTTTTCACCTATAACCTTCAATACTAGTGTAATCTGTTTTTTTGTTTTTTTCTTTTGAGACACAGTCTCGCTCTGTCACCCAGGCTGGAGTGCTGTGGTGTGACCGCGGCTTGCTGCAACCTCCGCCTCCCAGGTTCAAGCAATTCTCCTGCCTCTGCCTCCCAAGTAGCTGGGATTACAGGCACCCACCACCATGCCCGGCTAACTTTTTTGTATTTTTAGTAGAGACAGGGTTTCACCATGTTGACCAGGTTGGTTTTGAACTCCTGATCTCAAGTGATCCACCTGCCTCAGCCTGGTTAAAAAGGTATAATGCTTTTTAACCTTAAGCAACTACATAATTTTAGAAAAACTATGTTCCTCACGAAGTAGAATATCAAATCTCTGATATTCTACTTCACTATATGTAATTTGGTTCTTTATCAGAGGAGAATCCCTAAGAAAAGACACACCGTGTTCTGTGGCTAATACCGTATAGGCCAGTGTTCTCAAAGGGCTGTTGGAATGGGCAGCTGAGGTTCCACTCATGGCACTGTGACTACTGTGCTGGTCACTAAAGACCAAAGAGCCTGCCTCCAAGCCGCAAACACCTTTCTTTCCTTACCTGAGCCCTAAGCAAAGGGACCACGGACTCCCCCACACAAAGCTCCACCATTCTCCATCATAATCATCAGTAGCCATGTCAGCATACAGCTTCAGCTCAAGGGCTGTGAGCTAGTGGACTAAGTTACTCACTAATGACTTGGCTACTCCAAACACACATGCACCATATGTCTCTTCTGTGCCAAGCTCTGTGCTAGACATAATGTCGGTCCACAAGACCTTCTGAAAATACTACAAAATCTTTCAAACCCTAAAAGCCGAGGTCTCTGATTTCAAAGGCACCCTAGAAAGCCCACAACTTTAAGAATCTGCACCAAAAATTCAATACACTTTGGAAGCAGCAGGAATTCTAGTATGAATATTCAGTGTCAGAATAGCATAACTAGCTGGTCCCAAACTCAACGTTTTATACCTGGAAGGTACCTGATTCAACTTATCTTTACAGACAGAAGGAGACCAAGAAGAAAAGTGACTTATTTAAGGACATGTTATTAGGTCATGGCAGGATCAGGTTTTCTGGCCCCTAATCCAGTTTTGGTTGCTCTTCTGCCAGCTCTGTGGCTTCTGACTCCCTTCAGTAACTTCTTGGGCCATCTGTAGACCCATCCCTGACCTCCTCTCCATCACCCCCATCACATCAGGACAGTGATTCTGCGTCCTGTCTTAACTAAGTCCTCCGTGGTCCATGCTAACAGCATCCAGGGCCTTCTCTCTGGCTTCCCCCTTAATATTTCAGTGGGTTTAGGCATCTGGAGTGGAGAGCTGGTGAGTAAAGGATGGCAGTGGGGTAGGTGATGTCTGGGAATATTGAAGACTGAGTTTGCCCAGTAGCCAGAGGTGCCAATAGCCTGACACATATTTGGCACTCTTGCTCCTGTTCCTTAGAATCCAACTTTTCCGGAGCCCAGTCCTACAATACCTCACCATGAGCATATGACTATGTCATCTCAATAGTTAATTCAAGCCTGCCTTCTGGATCTTCTCCAGAAGCATTCAGACTCCTAGGGTGTCCTAGAATGAAAGCAGGGTGGAGCTGGGGCCTCCTGGCTCCTCACATGCTGCATGGATCCAAAGCTTCCTCCCTGGGACTGAAGGCAAAGACAGCAGGAGGTTTGGAGGATACCTGATTCTTGTAAGAGAGGGAAAGAATGAAGGAAAGTGAGAGGGAGACAGACTGGAGGAGAAAGAGAAGGGAGAGTGGAATTCATTATCTGATTATTCCTTATCTGATTGTCCAGGTGCACACAGTTACCATGTTGCTTAGAAAAGCAAAAAAAATAAATAAATAATTTTTCGTTTAATTATCTTCTCCTCAACCACCTCTCTCTCTGCTTAACAGTAGCAAATTTACAAACTATACTGAATGCTGTATTTTAGAAGTCATCTATAATTATGAATGCAATCCTGCAAGGCAAATCTGTTGCAAAGTGAACTTGAAGATCATGCAAACCATGCAGGATTTAATGGAATCAATTTAAGGCTTGTTACAAAGCAGAACCTCAGTCTGCCCACTGGCAAATGAGGATGAAGCAGCATTAGACCAGTGAAGAAACAATGAAGAGAAAATCAACAGAAGATGGCCAAAACTGCAAGTGATAATAATGTGAATACCAAAGAGTTAAAGGAGGCATTTGGGTTAAATTGTTAAGTTTTGATTTCTTTTTTAAAAAATGAGCATTTTTAAGGTAGTGCTAAAAAATCAATCACAAAACAAAGAATGCCGCATTGTGCTGTTAGATAATTTTGTGAGCACAATTAAGCCAAAAAGTCAACACTCCTTTTATTCCATGTTTATTCTAAGACTTAATGCATAGTTGAAATTATAATCTAAATATTCTTAACTAAAAGGTGAAAACACACTTCATTTCATAATCTACAATTTCATTTTAAAGGTAAGTTCCCAATAAAAGTTTTTTTTACCATGACATTTTACACCCCTGCTTTCAGTGGGGGTGTCCTTTCTTTAAAACCAATTGCCCTCGGTAATGAAGACCTCCTGAAGGTTCCTCTGTCCTTGGTATAACTGCCACTTCTCTGAATTATGCACCCTCAGTCATGATCCCGTGATAGGGATAGGGTTATAGAAACACACAAGTAATGGTGGCATAGTTAACATTACTGAGACCTACCTATGTATCAGGCACAATTATGAGTGTTTTATGAGCATTAACTCATTTATTCTTCATAATAACACTGTAAGATAGATGCCATTATTATCCTCCTTTGGCTGATGAGGAAACTGAGACATGGAGAAATTAAACAGTTT
Source organism: Piliocolobus tephrosceles (assembly GCF_002776525.5). NCBI lineage: Eukaryota > Metazoa > Chordata > Mammalia > Primates > Cercopithecidae > Piliocolobus > Piliocolobus tephrosceles. The sequence goes on along the minus strand of NC_045437.1, from coordinate 141,606,214 downwards.
ACCCAAGGCCACACCACTAATAAGTGATGGATGCACTGTGGTGGCTGCAGAGCCCTTGCTCTTTTGCACAATGCCCCTCCTATACCGTGTACATTTGGACTTGGCTGCCTGTGGGAAAGAACACTGCTTCTCCCTAAGGAAGGAAAGCTACTTCGAGGACAGTTCCTGAGCCCTGACTCACCTGGCGGTGTTGAGGTTCCGATAAAGCTGCCCTAGGGACTCCAGCAGCCTCCCTTCCATCTCCCGGTCCCTGAGTTGCTGAGCCAGGGCCAGCCAGTGCTCGTGGTAGGTGATACATGCCTCAGGATTTGGGGACACAGAGCTGTAGAAATGGCAGAGGGATTTGGTGGCCTGAAGCTGACCTGAACACAAAGCAGGAACATGAATGAGATGACTTGTGATAGGAAACAGATAAAACTTGCTCCAACAGTTTTCTCTATAGCTTCCCAGCAGCATGGGACATACTTACTCTTTAGGTGTCGATGCCTTAAGCCAAACAGCAATGCCATTTCATAACAAAGAAGGCCGTGGGTCAGCTGGTGTCCAGACACCAGAACTTGGGCCAACCAGAGAAACACCTGTACTAATTCCATGTCTGTCTCCTTACTGGCCTGAAGTTCACAATAGAGTCGTACAGTCTGCAGGAGATAGTTTCTGGCTGGATGCTGAGCCCAGGACTTAAGGCTCAGGTGGCCAAGATTGGCCAGAGCCACTGCCTGGTTACGCACATCTCCCACCTCCTGGGCTCTGTTCAAGGCCCGAAGATAGCTCTTGGCTGCCCTGTTCACCCGGCCTTCACCTTGGAGTGCAAGTCCCAGGAGATTATAGACGACTCCCCTTTGAGTGAGACTCTCTGTCTCCTTCAGGGAGCATAGCAGTGGCTCAAGCACATCCAAAGCCTTCCTGGCCTGGCTGGCTAAGAGATAGGCCCATGCCAGGCAGAGAGAAGACTCAAAGGATTCCTGCTCACCAAGCAGCTGCCCTAGCACCAAGGCCTGGCTCAGGTAGCGGATGGCACCATCAGGAGACCTGTGCTGGAGGTACACTTTGGAAAGGATGAGACACAGGGCCCTCTGGGTGCTCCGGTCTGCTAGTTCCTCACAGGCAGCCAGGGCCTGTCTGAGCATTGGGCAGGCCAAGGCAGAAACTTCACCCCAGCCTGGGGAGGGAACGCCAAGGAGCTTGGTTGTGTTCTGGAGGACCAGGTGGACCTGCCAAATAGGAAGAGACATCCCTTGGGCACTCTGGATACCATGTTGCTGGACAGAGGCCACTGCAAGGTGTGGAAGATATTTCTTGTCATACAGAAAACTCAGAACACTAGCCACAGCCTCAGAGGCAGGAGGGTGTCCAGACAGGAGCTGCAGGCGCTCGGCGAAGGGCAGGACTTCCTCGTGCCGGCCTAGGCTCAGGAGCAAGCGGATGGCCAGAAAGCAGGCCCTGGCCTCCAGCGGGCTGCTGCCCACCACAATCCCCTGGCGCAGCACGTAGGCCACCACGTCAAGTTCATGCTTGGCACTAGACTCACGGTCAGGCAGGCAGGCCAGCAGGGCACCTGCCTTTTCCAACAGGGTGGAGCCTTTATGTCTCAGCCTCTGCTTCAGGTAGATGGCAGCCAAATTGATGTACAGAGCGGCCACCAAGGATAGGTCCTCAAATGCTCCATTGAGAATGTGGATGGCCTCCTCAAAGTACACCCTGGCCTGAGAGAGTTTGACCTTCCTGATGCTCAGCCGGCCCAGGAGGAAGCAGAGCCGGGCATGGGCCCAGGTCATGTGGCTCTTCTTGGCCCACTTTCTTGATGCCTCCAGGTAGGCCACAAACTCATCCTCCTCAGAGAAACTATAAAAGGAAGAAGTGAGGAAAGAGAAGGAGAAGTCATAGAGACTCTTAAAGTGGTCGGCATAACCCGCATGATCCAGAAAAGCCAATATGGGGGTGAAGTTCTCAGCCTCCTCCTCCTGATCAGTGCTTAGGTCCATGAGCAGTTCCGGGTCATCAAGGTCATCGGGCTCCGGCAGGTGATAGCTGTCTGAGGTGGCCGAGAGGAGCTCCTCCTCCAGGCTGGAGTCCTCAGAGCTGCTGGACTGTCTGGAGCCCATGGCCTGATGCTCCTCCCAGGCTCTGCCAGGCCTGACCTCCTTGAAGCCTTCGGGCTGGGATGCTGTAAGGACAGGCAAAGTTGAGCAACCTTGGGCACCTCCACCTAAGGTGGCCGCTCTTGGCAAGAGGACAGAAGTGCTGTCCTCAAGGATGAATGTCAGGTTCAGCATGATCGCTACTCACCACTCAGATCACTTGGAGGATTCTGGATGGATTCAAACCCACCTAAGTAGAGAGGAAGAACAGATCTGGTGTTAGGTCAGGATGGGCCACCAGGCCCATGCCTCCAGGGGTACCCCAGACCAGTCGCCCCTTAGGAGACTTGGCATTTAAGACCTTCAGTCATCATTAAGGAACAGGGCAGAATTATCCTTTCACCATCATCTTAAGAGCTGCAGTGGCCTAATCATCTTGTTTAACCCATGCAGTTTACAGTTGGGAACCAAGGTATATGTGAAACTCAGAGTCCGAGAAGAAAAGCTGGAAACACAGGCTGTATGTTAAGAGGTGTGGGTACTGTAAGGGGATGGGGGGTGGGGACAGTGGAGGTCATGATCGAATCTGAAGATTAGAGAGATGCGGCTCCCAAATCTCTCAGCGAGTTCACGATGGAGCCAGGACACAACTCCCAGCACAGAGCATGTGGGAGCACACGGTGCTTCCTCCCACTTCCAAATGTATCACATCCTTGCTTCTTCCCTCCTCCATTCATTCATCGTTCATCCACTTGTCAGACATTGGTTCCATGTATCCATTCGGCTGGACACTGTGTGTGTAAAAGCAGCAGGGGCGAGGGGCCAGAAGTGAAAGGCGAATAAAAAGGAGCAAGGATGCATCTGAGGATGGGAGAATCTGGAGTGCAGTTTTAGACATTTGGGATTTGAGGTAGCTGCAGGAGCTCTAGGCAGATAATGATGTAGGTCTGGAGCCAAGGAGAAAAACTGAGACTTTGCAAACACAGGTTTGTGACCCACAGCAGGTCACAAATTGCTGGCCAGAGTCCCAGGACTAAATGTGATCACACAGGTGAGGCATTTGGGGGAATAGAAAAGCAGTAGGGGAGGGACGGAGGGAGGGGGAGTTTGTTACTAAGCCTGGGCAACTCACTGGCAGCCAGTAGCCAGTGAGGGAGACTGAAAAGGCACAGTCAGAGAGAAAAGGGGGTTGCAGAGGCCAAGGTGACTTAAAACATAGCCACCTAATGCCACCAAGTGCAACCGGACTAGGTAAGAACCAAGAAGACACCTTGGGTTTGGCAGTGAAGAAGTGACCGCTGCTAGCTAAAGCAACCACAGTGGAACTGTGGAGTGAAGGCTAGCTTCACACTTCACAGGATGGCAGCCGCTAGAGGGAAGATTCTACCTCTTCTTAGCAGAGAAATAACAACTGTCTGTGCCACCACCCTGAGTTCGCCAGTGAACTTTGAGGACCAGCAAGCCCCTCACCAAGTCAAACCTTTTCCTGCTGTTCTCCAGAGAGCACTTCTCCAGAGACTGTCATTGCAGAAACTCCAGATCTGCAACCCCCAAAGGGTAGAAAGCCCCGCAGCTCAAGATGGAGAGCTGTAGAGCTTGGCTAAGGAGAGCTGTTCAAGCCCCCTGGCCTCTCTGATGTGCAGGGACACATGACCCTCATGGGCCACCTCTTCTCTCCTGGCCAGGACACGAGTGATGCGCAAGTTACAAAGTGGTGTCCCCTCTCTAGGAGGAAGAATTACAGAGGGCCATCCTTCCCTTGGGTGTAAGCCTTGGGGAAGCTGCAATTTACCAACAAGATATTCTCCTGCTGCTTGCCTTGGTGCTGGGGCAGCCTGCACAACCCTAAAGTGCAGACTGCACGCCGCAGAGCTGCATTCCTGATCTTTGAGTGAGAGGCAAGTGCTGTCTGGGGACTCCTCTTGCATCCTCCCCACCACTAGACCAACAGCTGGCAGAAATCATGATCCAAGTCTGCCCCCCAGGCCTTCTCCCCAAGGAACACTGCTAGGACACCTCAATTTTCAGACATCGGGCTCCCATCTACTAGGCAGTGCTTACAACTCTAGCTTCCTGCCTAACCTCATAAGGCAGTGTGATCTGCTTGTGGCTTGTGGCAAGAAAGCTCTGCTAGGGCAGGGTGCTGATGCTGAGGCAAGTGCTTTCACAAATGCTCTTTATGCACGGACAAAGCTCTCAACTCCCTGCTCTACTCCTGGGAGATGGCCCGAGGGCCTTTTCAGCAGAATCTCTGGCTGTATCCATAAAATATGGATCATCTAATCTGGCTACACAGGAGCGGACACAACGTCACCCTCGATAAAGAGATGGGAGAAACAAAAATTCTTCCTCAAGTCACCATCAATGAGAAAATGTACTCCCTGACACAGGGCAGCAGGCCTCTCTCAAAGTAAGGGAAATGCATATCATTCAATCAGTCAGTCGGTCCTTCAGACACTGCTGAAAACTAGTCAGTTTGTCAGAGGAATCTTTCACGATTGTTGAGATCTGATTCTGTGACATAGAAAACATCCAAGACTAACACATCCAACAATTCAATGTCATTTTGCGTAGGGGGAAGTGTGGTAAAGTGGATTGCTCTGACTAGCAGTGCTCATCCTAGCTCAGGCACTAATTCCTTGGGGCCTGTTTCCCGATCTGTAATGTGAGACAAGCAATCATCCCTTAAGGCCTTTTCACAGCGATAACATTTACAGCCCCACCTGTGTCACTGGGGGCCTACTTCAGTCCTAGCAGGTACCTCAGCAGGACTCAGGAAGTTCTCCTTTCCCAAGATTAGAGGGGAAGACCCAGTACAGCCGACCACCCATGATATAGGTGAGTTGGTTTCATCATGTCTCATAGTGCCCCTGCAACCCCAGAATTACCTGAAATCTGAAGTGAAATGCTGCTAATCAAATATGATTCAGGTCATCAACAGAATAGTAGTCATGGCCACCCAAATTCACGAATAGGATTAGAATACTCCTGGTTAGGGACACTATCTTATTTTTGAGGACTGCAGGCTTTTGAAGGTGTCTGAGGACCAACACTCACTGAGCCGGTATACAGATGTGATGTCAGTGCGAGCAAGAGTGTGGAGGAAGCTGCAACTCTCAGTCTGCTTATCACTTCCCAGGGCCAACAGGGAGCATCTCTCCTCATCACTGAGAAAGGCAAAGTTCCTGCTCCTGCATCGGGGCAAAAAACGTAGAGACAGATTAGTACAAGGCTTCAGACTCCATCTCCTCTTCTCTCCACACTAGGATGTAGTGGAGGATGCAGAAAAGCCTTCGACCCATCTGCCCGTAGATGAAATTGGATTCCTCATCTCACCGTTGCATACTGTATTTATACCCCCAAAAAAGAAGAGCTATTGCACAACACGCTGGAAGAACTGAGGGGTATGGTTGTCCAGTAGGTCAAAGTGGGGATGAAAACACCCCTCCTCTTAAAACCCCATCTCCCAAGAAAAACAAAGCCCCTTCTCTCAACCTCTACCCATTCTTTGAGACCCCATGGTACCCATTTTTAATGGAAGAAAAAGGAACTGATTGCCCTAAATGGAAGTGTTGAAAAGGGACCATTTAAAAAGTTTATTTGTCCTTAGGTTATTTCAATAAAAAGTGAGGGACAAGTGACACAATCTAGGGGAACAATGAAGAAAATCTGACCATAGTCAGAGGAATATTTCACCATTGTTAAGGTCTGATTCCATGGCATAGAACAAGAGTCTAGTCAACATTAAACGGATTGGAATCGCTAAGGGAAAGAAGTGGGTAAAAGGAAGATCAGGGGAACTGAAAGAAATGATTATAAACAATAGAGATCTTGATACTCATGCTATTGTATAAACTAACTGTTAAGCCTAATTTGCTTACTGGAGATTTGTTACAGAATTGAGTAATTTAAAAACTAGAAGTGCCTTAGAAGCTATTGGATTGCATCTATCTGAACAATTTTTTAGGCCACTTTTAGTTCTAAAAAGAGAATGTTTTAATGTCAGAACCCATTTTTAAAACAAAATTAATTTGGAAACCCAGGAGTTGATAGTAGTTAATACTTTGGAAGGAAGTAATATGAAAAACCAGATACTGTTGTTTTATTTAATCCACACATTTGCCATACAAGGCAGGTACTATCCTTATCCTTTCTACAGGTGAATAAACTGAGGCACAGCAAAATGAAGTTGGTGGTTAGGGAGTGGTAGAGCAGGACATAAGAACTTCTCTAGTTAAAGTAGTGTTCAAGGAGGGGATGGGATGGGGGTACTGTAATCAGCCATTACCATTTGTCCCCATAACTCAGGTAAATGTAGTTTGAAAGCCCGTGATGAGAAAACTAATAATAGCACCACACTTACCAGGCCCCCATCTCCCTGGGCTAGTCACTAGATTCTCCCCAATACCACAGAAGCTTCTAATCTCAAAACAGCATGTAATTGAAATCTACAACCAGATTCAATCTGGATGAGTTGATCCCGAAGTTTTACAGATCTCTTAAATTTTACAATGTATTCCTAAATTTACTATTTCATTTACTGTTGATAACAACTTTATGATGCAGGTTTTTTAAATCCATGTTTGTAGATTAAGAAAAGGATTCAGAGCGGTTCAGTGACATGCTAAGAATTGCATGGCTAGAAAGTGGTAAAGCTGAAACTAAAACTGAGGTCTTCTACCTCTATGTGCATTGCCTCACAGCATCTGCTAAAGTCCTGAGTTCCAGGACAACTTAGAGAATTTAGAATTTAGAGAAAGGCCAAGAAGCTTAACAAATTGCACTAGAGATTTCCAAACATGAAAACTGGGTTAGAAGAACATGGCAAAGCTTCTGGCAATATGGCAGGTTGAAGGGCTCTAAAAGAGCCACTCTCCCCCATATCTACAGAAAAAATCCTGCATAAAATGTAACAAAGATGACTATTTTAGCACATTCTTTAAAGAAAGAAGGGAAATCACTGGAAGCCAGTAACAAAAGCAAAACCCAAACCCAGATTGGCAGGTAAGAGCAGATGGCCCAGAGCCCCTGGTGGTTTCAGCTGGAACTTTGGCCTTCAGAACTGGGGTTGACCTTCTAATGCCCACCCCAAGGACAGGAGATGTGACTCAGACCTGCCTGAAGCAGGGAGCCAAATTAAACTCCCTGGAGTCTGAAAGGGTTCAACTGCTGTAAAGAGCAGATTGGAAAATTTCTTCCTACTTGTCGAGAACACAGTTTTCATCTATTTGAGTTCCTAAAAAACATCAAACACCTAGGCTTATGCCACTGGGACGTGTGGGATCTGAATTTCCACTACCTGGTGTTGCTACCACGTTCCAGGAATTAACAGTAAAAAATCAGTCCTGGAACATTACTCCCTAAGGTTCCAGGAGAAGCAAATGCAAAACCTAGTCAGCAAGGTTTTCTTCAGTCCAGGATCCATATAAAGCCCATCTTTTAAAATGTTGAAAATTAGTTCATGTAACAAAAAATACAAACCATGCAATAAAATGAACTATTCAGAAAGAGAGCCAGTAGTGCACAAATAACTATATTAACACTAAAAGAAAACTAGAAATGACAATAATCTGAAGAAGAATTTATAAGAGTGATTAAAAAGGTGAAATAATAAGAAAAAATAGAAGCTACAATGAAAAGATGGAACACTGTGAGAAGAAACAGTTATATATGAAAAATAGCAAAATACAAATCCTGGAAAACGGAAAATAAAGGCACAGAAATAAAGAACTACGTGGGTGGGTTAAACAGCAAGTTTAGTCATAGTGGAGGTGAGAATTAGTGAAACTGAAGATTATGTCAAGAAAACCAATCAGAATTTAGCCTGATGTGACAAAAAGATAAAAAAAATAAAAAAACTGATTAAGCAAGAATGAGGATAGAATAAGTCCAACGTACCTCTAATAGGAATTCCAGAAGAGAGACTAAAAAGAATGAGAGAGAGGCAATATTCAAAGGAAGAAGGACTGAAAATTTTCCAGAATTGAAGAAAGACATGAATCTTCATATTGAAGAAACCCACCAAGTCCTGAGCAAAATAAATAAAAATAATATCATTTTTAAAATGATGTCCATGTCTTTATGCTTACAGGTCTTTTGAAGTTGTCTATTTCTCCTACGCCTCCTTTCTTGGTTTAATTGCTATTGACAGTTCAATTTCATGGAATGAATGAATTAAATATAAAAGATAACATCATAAATTAATGAAATAAAAACAAAGAAAGTAGAAGAAAATGATCAAGGCAAATGTTGTCATTAATGAAGTATCATTATAAAAACAAAGACCAATAAAGATGGTCAACAAAAGATAAAATGATTCTCTGAAAAGACTAACAAAATGGACAAGGCCCTGGCAACATGGATTTGCAATTTTATATTTAAAGTTTTTTTTTCCTGCAAACTTTGAAGATGTTATGCTATACCTAGCTAAATTATCATTCAAGAATATAGTTTAAGTATTATATATATTTAAGACAGGCCAAGACTCAGGACTGAGAGTATTTATAACCCACAGATCTTCACTGAAATAGCTACTAAAATAGATACTCTATGAAGAAGAAGTGGACAACCTGCTGTCAATATGTAATAAAATATATTACACGTAGACACGTCATGCAAAGAAATGGCTATAAGACCAAAGGCAAAATTATTAGTAGCAAAAATAGATGCCACAAGAAACTGAATTATAAAGACACAGGCAATATGAAGAATAAAAGAGGGGATGTAACAAAAGAATGTTTTCTAACTGTAATACTCTCAAATACTAGTTTTTTTCCAACGTTCTTTTTGGTTTTGAGTACATTAATTTATCAGTCTTACTTAGTTTTTTAATTTAGGCACGTAAGTATACACACATCCTTTAGGGAGTGATATACAAGCACAAAAAGAGAACCTACACGGAGAAGATGGAGACTTCAGCAAAGGCTGAATTTCTTATCAGACCCTGAGGCCCAACGAACATAGAGAAAGAGTGACACCCAGTGGCCAGTCAGAAGGCAGCGTGCAGAGACTTCAGCCGCTTACTTGCGTGAAGTTGGGTCATTCCTCTGAGCTCAACACCCATCTTTTGGTTGCTGTGATTCAAGGAGCTCTGATACCTGGAGAGTGCTTTTGGGGATATGCAAGGAGCCAGTTCCCCTCTTCTCCTTGTGCCACCCCTCCCTGTTTTCTGGCTCATTTTCCCCTTCTGTACCAAATGTGCAACCTCTGGTGCATTAGGTCCCACAACTGACCAGGCACACGAGAATGTCGTAGTCCACCTCACACAGCACGGGGGACACAGCCCTTCAGTGTGAGAGGACCCCTTACAGCTAAGCCAGTGAAAATGTGATGACTGAATGAATTCAGTAGTGCTGACTTACTGTCATTTGAGGTAAATTAGCATGAGGTCCAGAAGTCCAAATATAAGTTATGAAAATGACACCTGTCCCCAATATCCTATTAAATCTGCCTCTCCAGATCACCACCCACAATGGCAATGACAAAAACTACAATAAGAACAAGTGTCTGTGGATCATGCACACACACACACTGTGCCAGGCACCATTCTAAGGGATTTGTGTGTATTATTAGCTCATTTAAAGTCACAGCAATCCTGTTAGGCAAGTGCTAACATTCTACACATTTTACAGATAAGAAAACTGAGGCATGGAGAGAGAAATGTATGCGTCCAAAGACACAGAGCTGGTAAGCCAGTGGAGGCACAAGCTGCGCTCACATGGTCATGAAAGCCTTTTGGGCAGCCTGACTCCAGAACTCTGTAAGTCATTTAGCTACTGTGCTTCCGGAAGACCTCCCAATGGCCAATCCCGAAGGCCTGTCCTCACTTGGCCCTGCTGTGCCTCTCTGATGACAGCACAGGTGTCAGCCCTGCCTCCCCCGCAGCTTGTTTCTTCCTCTCTGTGGCTCCTCTGTCTCCTCTCTGCGTTCTCTCTTCCTCTGCTCTGTAAATGGAGGCATCCTCCAGGGTTCTTCCCCCATTCCTATTTTCCATTCTCTTTATTCTTTCTCCCTTTCACTGGGACTTCTCACCAGAATGTATTGGATTTAATGTCAGGATTTAAAATCACCAGGACATTTAACCAGAGTTCACTGGATATAATGTCAGGATTCTAAGGTTCCAGAGGGAAGGCCTTGGGTTCAGCCCCTTCACCTCTGGGGTTCTCAGTTCCCCCTGTGGTAACATGAAGGGGTGGCTCAGAGCAATGTTCTCACCTTGGCTGCCCACCAGCCACACCTGGGGCGCTTTTATCAAAACCATTGCCCAGCCTCCATCCAGACCAGTTACATGACAGCCTCTGGAGGGAGAACACAGGTATCCATATGTGTACAGCTCCTGGAATCTTTGACTTCCTGTCCACTGGTCCTCAGCAGTGGCCTCTCCTCTCCATTCTCACCATTTTCTAAGTGCCACCCTGGGCTTCTCGCTGGTCTCATGCCTCCCTATCCCCCCTGATGATGCACGCCTACCCCAAAGCCAGGTTTTATTTCCTAGAGAAAAGGTCCAGTCACACAATATGTCACTCTTGCTCAGAGACATGCAGTGGCTCCCCATTCTCCACCAGGTTAAGGACAGGGCCCTGACACAGGCATTCCCAGGTTTCCAGAGCATGGACCCACCTTTGCTGCCCCAGTGCCCTTCTGGTAACTTCCTCCCAACTACATGAGTCGTTCTTCAAGCATTGACTCACTTTTCTGCCTGACCTCTTTTCCCATCAACATCTGTTGAAATATTTTACATTGTGCAAATCTTAATTCACATGTCACCTTCTTCATGAAGTTCTCTTGATATCCTTTTCTTCCTTACAAGTCCCCATAGTTCTCCATCCATCTCCAGGAGCTCAGTGAGTGGTCTTCCTTGTTTATAGTTATTTGGACTCCCACATTTCTACATGGAGAAAAGAACCTTCCGTCTCCTCTTCTCCCCATGAAGGGCAGGGCTTACAGGGAGCTTCTGCCCCTTGGTCTGCTCTCTTCGTTGGCTATTTCCCACAAGAGAAAGAGTTTCAGTCTCTGTTCAGATCCTTAGACATTTCTTGGACCACATTTTCCCAGTGTGGGGAGTTATGTTGTGTCAATGTTAGGAGCCAACTCTCCCTTTCCCCGTGTACTTCCTGCTCCCAGGCTTTCGACTGTTTCCTATCCCCACGTAGGAAGCCCACACCAAAAAGATGGGGCGATATCCCATATCTCTGTCCTTCCATGACAGGGTGGGTGGAGCAGGCTGGCCACCTTCTCCTGATTGGCCAGGCAAATGGGTCTGCTCCTCAGAACCAGCCTTTCTGGGTTCAAGGCAGAAAAGAGTAAGAGAAGTACGCTGCCCTCCTAGCCAATGCTGAAGTCACACATTGGCATTCAGCTTGAAAGCTGAATGAGTGAAGATCTATATGAGACCTACCTCCCAGCCTTGCATGGGATCAGCACACTGCCAATCTATTACTCCCCGTGTGTGCCCTTCCTCTGAAGGCGCCCTGTGGTTAGACAGGGTGGGTAGCAGGATCCAAGTACCAAAACCACACCCTCAGTGCTTAACAGCATGCCCTTTGTCTTGGAGTTTTGCTTCCCTCCTTGCACAGAGGAAGTCCTCAGTGACACCTATTAAAATAAATTGAACTGATGCATTCTCTCCTTTCTATCAGTCTCTGTATCAACCTTGGTGTCAGAATGTGCTTTTCTGGCTCCATGTTACTAGGGCACCCTCGAAGCTCAACTGCAAATCGGCTCAAAGAGAGGAGGGAACCCTGGGAAAGGCAGCCCAGCTCCAGGACATGCTCATTGTCAATACTCACATTGGGGAATAAGAATCAGGATCTATGTTCCTGGTGGGGACAAAGCCCACTTGTCCTGAACTCGTCGACTTTCCAATGAACCACCGAAGCCCAGGTATGACAAAGCCAATGATCTCAATGCTTTCTCCCTGGTAGAAACTCAGTTCATCCTTTTCTTCTGGCTCATAACTCTTCGTGGCCTTACAGCGTCCTCTGCCTGTGGAAAATAACACGGATCAGCTACAGAAGACGTGAACACATGAGCCTCCCATCACCTTCCAATGCAATAGAAAATGAGGGGTTCTCAGACTTTAGAATGTCAAGGACCAGTAACATTTCACTCCCCTCCCCACCCCAAAATTGGCAGGAATGACTCAGCACAATTGGCTTTTCATTTTGCCAATCTAGGACATATTTTTAAAAGAACTACAATCCACTTTCACCAGAGAAAAGCTGTCTTAACAAACATAAAAAAAGATATTCTCAGATAATGGATATGCCTTAAAAACGAATAAATGTGGCTTATGGGAAACTGGAAAGCTCACTGTATTGTCCTGGTTTGTCTGATTTTGCAACTGTCATGTAAACGTTTTGTCATGTTTGGCACAAATCCACAGACCAGTGTGTGGGAACCACTCGACCAGAGAAGCTTTCCATGTCCTTCCAGCTCCTTTGGCCTCTATGACTCTCAGTCTCCCCAGCTGTAAAACGGGGATAATAAGAATACCTGCTGCTTATAAATATTAAAAAGAATCAAAGAGATACAGTGCACAATGCCTGGTACCTGGTCAACCCTCAATGAACATTACTCTCATTACCACTGGTGGAATAGAAAGCTGCTAATGACTTAGAAGGATCTAAAAGACTCCCTTTGTGACTATGGTAATTACTCATACTGACAAATTGCCTAACTAGAATCTAGCAATGACCTTTTGATAAATGTTTTTCTGTCCAGTTTACAAAGTACAATTTGCATTCACTTTCTCAGGTCTTCCCAAGAGCCTCAAAGGGCAAGGAAACGATCAGAATCCCCTTTTCCCAGATTACAGAGGGAGAGAGAGGGTACGTGATTTGTCTAAGGATCGCATGCATGGCAAAACTGGGTCTAGAACTTAAGTCTTCCGACTGCTGGTTATCCTCTCTATTAATCCTGCCCTGGTGGAGATACTGGCTTTTATGTGTCTTAGCTTTGATATTTGCTTTAGCTTCTCTGCTAAAGCTACTAGCCTATTTTTTCTGACATTTTTGGTCAAGTTTCTAGATTGTGTTTTCAAGATCAGAAATTCCCACTGTTCTATGGGTTGATGGGATGTACCACATGTTAGATATCTACATTGTATAAGAAACTGTACAGAGGGATTTATGGATGTCATTTTGTTTGGTTCTCATAACAACATTGAAGTCGGTTTTATTGTATCATTTTACTAATGAGGAAGTTGCAACACAGGGCAGGTGGATTGGCCAAGACCACCTTGGTTTTAAGTTGGGGAGCCAGAATTTGAACTCAGAACTGACTTCAAAGCCTTGCATTCTAACTACAAGTCTGAACTGCTTTAGGAAACCAAAAATCTGGTTTGTCATCACTAACTGATTAGATCTGATGTCTTGGTTCCATAATCCTTCTATTTCGTTTTTTGTGTTATTTGGGTTTAGCACTTATAAAATTGTACTTTGTGGTAGGAGTATGTGGGAGGGGGGTGAAGGGGAGTTCTATTGATAAAGATAAACAGAAGGTATTTCTAGATGTCTAAAAAGTATTGGACTTCATTATCCAGTAGATATGTATCTATACTACTTACAGATATGTGTGTGTATACATACATACAGAGATTATTTAAATTATGTGTGTGTGTGTGTGTGTGTATATAATTCACTTATTCAACAAATTTTTACTGAGTACCCTTATGTGCCAGGCATTTCTACTCTTCCTAAATTCAAAGTTAATTTTACAAAACTCCAAGGGAAATTAGAGAATGTTTTGACCAGAGATTGAAACAGGCAGCCCACAGGCTACATTTGGCTCATAAAACATTCAGTTTGGCCCACAACAGGCTCTTTTTTCACTCATGTATCTTAAAATCCCTAATTGTTCCTGCCATTCCCTAACACCTTCCATCCAGGCCCCCTAGCATCTGTGTGTCCTGCCCACACCTGCAGGCATTTGTAGCTGCCCCCTGGATTGAGACGTCTCATTTCACAGGCAGGGAAAACCATGTGCACAGACAGAAACTGGCTTCCCTAAATCCAGTTCCTAGCAGAGACAAGACAGAAATTCACATCAACTGACTCCAAACCTGCAGACAAAATTGAGAGACAGGACAACATTATCTCCCTAACAATACTGTGTTTTTGACTCAGCCATACCAATCTGATAGGAGCCTGTCCAATCCCTCTTCCTGGAAAGGCCACAGCTTCCTGGATAATTCTTTAGGAACCACCTGCCAATGAAAATATGGGGTTTGCAAATACGGATTTCAAAAAATTGCAACAAGGAACAGAACAGTCCATCAGAATGATGATGATGATGAGTATTGTTTTTTCTCTTATTTAAATGATAGCAAATGTTTATTGAGAACTTACTTTTTACCAGGACATGTGAAAAGGTGAGAAGTTAGCAGACCTGGGATATTTTGTGACTCCGAAAGTAGTTTGTCAGTTAAATAACTAACAAACAATCCCTTCACATTTGAACTGTTGGATTTCTGCCAGAGCCACACACAGGTCCATGGTGTGAGGTAAAGTTTACTGTCAATCTGTGTATTTAAGTTTATCATATCCTCCAGCAGGAATTCTTTTTTTTTTTTTTTTTTTTTTTTTCTTTTTTTTGAGACGGAGTCTCGCTCTGTCGCCCGGCCTGGAATGCAGTGGCCGGATCTCAGCTCACTGCAAGCTCCGCCTCCCGGGTTTACACCATTCTCCTGCCTCAGCCTCTCGAGTAGCTGGGACTACAGACGCCCGCCACCTCGCCCGGCAAGCTTTTTTGTTGTTGTTGTTGTATTTTTTAGTAGAGACGGGGTTTCACCGTGTTAGCCAGGATGGTCTCCATCTCCTGACCTCGTGATCCGCACGTCTCGGCCTCCCAAAGTGCTGGGATTACAGGCTTGAGCCACCGCGCCCGGCCTGGAATTCTTAAACTTTAGTGTGAAAAACATCTCCTGAGAAGTTTATTTTAAATGCAGATTTCTAGACTCAACCCCAAGGGAGTCTAAGGAGGCCCAGACAAGCGGTCCTCAGTCCATACATAGAGAAACACTACATTGGCAGTCATGTGGTATATTTGCTCCTAAGTACAATGCCCATCTGAAATTTAGAGTTGGCTCCAATTTCCTCAGATTGTACAAACCTTGATTGTTAAAAAAAGAAAAGAAAAAGACAGAAAGATAAAGAGCCACCCAGAATCTGTACTCTCCTCCACACTGTGGATGCCCATATCTGAAAGCATGCCTACTCTGTTCTGTGCAGACCTCAGTCTGCTCTGGGACTTGCTCCCAGGAGGCAGATGGCTACTCACTGGTGGAAAGGGAGAGGCAGAGGCTCCAAGGCTGACACCAGTACCAGGCCCCGCTGACCTGTCACCAAGGACACGCCTTCCAACTCGGACCCTGCTTCTGCCATCTTCACTGAGATTAACTCATTCTTGCAAAGTGTCAAGCACTCCCCTTCCTTCTCAGCTGGTGGAGTCACAGAGCACAGGGCTCTGCAGAAGAAGTGGCCTGTGGATAATGAGAAAAGCAATGGTTTTCCAAGGAGTAGCAGGAAGTGAAAAGGGATTATCACACAAAGTAATGTTTCTATCCAGAGCTGGAGCACTTTTCTTCCTGGAAGTAAAGTAGACATTTCATGGGGGAGACAGTAAAAGAGGCCTTATGATTCCAGGAAAGCTGATACCAGGAAGAAAAAAGCCATTGAGAGGGAATTCAGTTAAAACAGACACCGACATTTCTAATAATCTATGAGAAAAAGGCTTAATTGGGACTTTATCTTGAAAAAGAGATGAAAACCTGTGAAAATATGTTTATATTTAACAGAATTTCATTTATTGTTGCAACCTCATGATTAAAATTAGGACCAAAAAGGAATTGATTAAATTAGTTTAGGTGAATATAATTACTCCAATAAGTTTTATAATAGTATGATATTAAATTTTTTCCTTCATGCAATATTTGTGTAATGCAATCATAAGAAGAATCCTTTTTGCAAAAATATCATATACAAATCTGGCTCTTTCCGTGTGTCTGTGATGTCATCAGGCTTATCCACCTCATAGTTGTTAACTGGTAGATGATAACCTTGATGGGACTCTCACCTATAAACAGATCAAGAGGTGCTCCAAGAGGTTCCTCAACATCACCTTCCTCAATCTCATAAAAAACTTCAAGTTTTGCAACGTTTGCAACTTTATTTTACAATCAAATTTTATCACATGTTTGGAAAAGTGTTTCTCAATTTTGGATAGACATTAGATTTATGCGGAAAACTTTCCAAAATATGCCGATGCCTGGGCCCCAACCTTTAGAGATTTAATAGGCCTAAGTGGAGCCCTGACATGGGTATCTTAGTAAAACTCTCCAAGCAGCTCTAATATCAATCAGTGAGACCAACCAGCACAGCTGTTCATGTAATGTCAGCGTTTAACTGAGAGGAATGTTGAAAGTACTATTGTAACAAGTGGGTTCATTTATGAATATTCCATGTTTCAATGATTTTTCCCTCCCTTTGTATCCTGCTTATTTCAGGGCCACTGGTAGCAAATATCTGAATAAGATCCCATCCCTACCCTTATGCTGCACTTACCTTCCTGTATCAGGAGTCCCAGGTATATTGTTTCCAGGTGTTTATCATCTACAGACACTTGGATCTCTGTATCCTCCACCAATATGCAGTTGAGCCAGTACTTGTGGTCAAAGAGGAGATGTTCCAGACACACGGATACGTAGCCTAAGAAGTCAAGCCAACAGGATTTCTGAACAAAATGATTTCTGACATAGCTGAGCACAGAAGAGAGTGAGAAAATTCCCTCCTGAGCTTGATTCCCAGACCACAAGCCCCAACCTGCCATTTAACTGGAATTAAAACAGCATAAGAGGGAAAACTAGACATTTTCTAGAATGAGTTGAGTCTTCTCAACATCTATTGGGAAATACAAGTCATTTCTAAATGTTATTTACCATTTCGACATATTGTGGGTTTCCATAAATGCATAATGAGATGACCAAAACCAACTGCCTTTTTCTAATATATCCATAGAGGTCTCCAAGTTTACAGTGTTGACTATGGGGCTTCCTAGTGCCCCCTTAAAGTTCTCCAGACCTGAGGTTCAAACTACTGAGCCCCTGATGATGCAGTGGCTGAGGAGGTGCTACATGGTTCCCTCTCAGGGAATTTCAGGAGTCCGGATTTGCTTCCACCCACCAGCTCTGACCCTGCCCCTCCTCCAATGCCCAGAAGATCTCTCTGGTAAACACAGACTAAAAACTATATATATTAGAAAACTCTAGTAATTATACATAGTATTTTAAACATGGCCATAAACATGACTACTCATGTTGCTTCTCTTGAGGCTTCTTCTTTTTTCTAAGACGCAAAAGCCTGTCTGTTTCCATCCTGATTGTCCATTGTGCTGATCTAGGCCTTATGTATCTTCTATAATTGCACTTTTGAACTTTAATGTGCACACAAATCACATGGGGATCTTATTAAACTACAGATGCTTAGTGAAGGTCTGAGATAGGGTTGAGCTTCTCCTTTTTTTTTTTTTTTTTTAACAGATCCCATGTGCTGCCAATGCAGCCGGTCTATGGAGCACAGTTTGAATAGTGAGGATGTCTGATTGTCAGGAAAGAGTTGTGTAGTGTGGAGAGCACATCTCCAGACCATAAGAGGAGAAGTTATACCCTATGTCTTCCAGTCATGAGTCGTCTTGACCCTCCACCCCTGCACAAAATCTGTCTCTGTGTATGTTGGCATGGAGCCCAGCATTTTCTGAGAGATATAAAACATCCATCAAATTAGGCGTCCTCTTGTTTTGTTTGGCTTCTCTTTAACTTCCCCATTATAAGTTGTTCTCTCTGGAGAAGGCAGGTGAACCATTTCCCACCACAGTGGAACTGATGCTGCATCCCAATGTCCTTCTTTACCTTCTAGAAAACCCTGCAGCCTTAGGATGCTATAAGCAGATAATTTCCCTATTTCTTTCTTTAACTCTTTTCCAAATACATGCGATAACACATCTGGAAATTTGCTATTTACTATGTTGAGCAGCTACTTTGATCTTACTCAAGATTAATTCCCTATATTTTAAAAAACACACAGTAGCACCAGGTTCACATCTATTTCAGTACTTTGAACTTAGTAGATGACCAATAACTGTTTTCCAGTTGACTGGTTATCTAATAAAAAAAGATCTCCCTGGACACAAAAAAAGCAAACTTCTTCATATGGCATTTTAGAATAATAGTTAATATTTGCTTTAGATTTAGTTTGAGGCATTTTGTGATATTTCAAAAGTTAATCATCTTTTTTAAGTCTCTATTTCTCTTAATTACCAGAGCCACACCAATTCCTTAATGTCAAGCCCTACAAGTTGGCTAAACTGTGGGGGAGGTCATCCTCCACCTGCTGGCTTTGAATCATACCTAAATTAAGGTAGGTGGAGAACTTCCAGATTTCCTCCATGGTCTTGAAGGTGATGAGAAACTGGGACCTCTGAGACTGGATACTGACCAACCTTGCTGAGAGGTCCTACGTAAAGAAAACAGCGAGTCAGCCTGGGATGACAGAAGTGTCCCATTAGCAAGCTCGTATATAGACCAAATACTCTGTATGAACTTCTTGATTATGGCATTGATTTTTACATCACCAAAAAATGGAAACAACTTAAATATTCATCAATAAGAGATTGGCTAAAATGGAGTACAATTTATCCATAAAGTGAAATATTGTATTAAGCAGCCACAGAAAAGAAGAAAGAAGCTCTTTGTGTACTGATATAGGCTCCAGATATAATACTGCTATACAGCAGCAGCAGCAAAAAGAAGCCAGGGAATAAAACTATGTGCAGAGAATGCTACTTTTTGTGTTAAAAAAAAAAAAAAAAAAGTGTATGTGGGAGGATAAAGGACGATGATTCATAGAAGGCATCTTGAAAACAAATTTGATTGTGAGTCTATGACTAATGATTATTTTTATTAATATAAAGCTGAAAACAGAAAAACCAAAACACACAAAAATAATCATCCCAGTCCTCACCCCTAGAGATCATCAATGTTAGCACCTTCATGTAATAACTTTGAATCTTTTTTCCTACACAAGTTTCCATACAACTATTTCACATACATAGAATCACATTGCATAAATTATTTTGCAATCTTCTTTTGCTGCTAAGCAATATTTTGTAGAGCATCTTCCATGTCATCACATAGTTTACACCATTCTTAATGGTTACATATGCCATTGTTGCATTAAGATAATGCATTATTATCATTTCCTTATGGTTTCACGTTTGGATTTTTTCACATTCTTTAAAATCCTAAATGGTACTGTGATAAACATCTTTATAGCTAAATCTTTGTGCACATTCTTAATTGTTTTAACACAAGTAATTCTAAGAAGTGCAATTGGAAATGCAAGGATATGCACATTTTCAATCCTAAAATGCAGTCACCCAACTGTCCCCCAGGAAGGCATTCCAACTTACATGCTCATAAGGAGAGCGAGAGAACTATAAGCCTCTTGGATTTGTTTTTGTTTGTTTCTTTGTTTGTTTGCTTGTTTGTTTCTTAGAATCTCGCTCTATTGCCAGGCTGGAGTGAAGTGCAGTGGCGCAATCTTGGCTCACTGCAACCTCCGTCCCCCAGGTTCAAGCAATTCCCCTGCCTCAGCCTCTGGGACTACAGGCACCCGCCACCACACCCAGCTAATTTTTTATATTTTAGTAGAGATAGGGTTTCACCATGTTGGCCAGGATGGTCTCAATCTCCTAACCTCATGATCCACCCACCTTGGCCTCCCATAGTGTTGGGATTACAGGCGTGAGCCACTGCACCCAGCATAGATTTTTTTTTAATACCTAAAAAAAAAAGCAGGTCTGAATCACTGCCCAGACTTAGTTTTCCCTTACATCTGTTGTTTGTTCAAGCCTCTGGAGTTGACTATAACAAGTAATGGTCAGAACATCCCTCCACCAGGCCAGGTGCTGCCATCAGTACCAACCCCAGGAGCCCTATGATGAGGGAAACTTAGAGGCAGAAGAAGATAGAAGAATCCAGAAGAAAAGCCCCAGTTCAGTAAAATCAGAACTCTGGGGTTCCTTCTGCCATACCAAGTCCCAGGAGGCCCCAGATCCATCATTAGGGAAGGGGTCCTAGGTAAAAATCAACTTATAGAGAATTTACTACATCCCTGGCACTTCACCTAGAGCTTTATGAGCAATATGTCATTTAACTCCCACAAAAGTCCTATGAAGAGAACGCAGTGACAGTATTTAGTCCATTCCAAAATGTGCTTTGATCACATTTAACCACTTCTGAACTAAAAGATAAGGAAGTGTGTCATCAACCATAATTAGAAGCATTTGTTTTCTTTCTTGGAGGCACATAAAATAACAGTGCATTTTTTAATCAGTGGCATCTTAGATCTAATGAAAACTGGCATTATCCCTGTTGTATATTCAAGGGGGCCAAGGCACAGAGAGGTTAAGTAAATTGTCCAAGGTCACCTCAGGGAGTACGTTGCAGAGAGCCTTGATTAGATTTCAGATCTAGCTGACTTCAGACCTCAACTTTAGCCCACAAGTTTGTCTGACTCAAGCTTCAGCCCAGCAGACCAGCCCTCTCAATAAACCCTGCTCCTGCCATACCAAATGAGACTCAAAATAAAGGAAAATCTACAGTACCAATAGCAGCCAATGTCTCCCAGTTCCTGAATTCCAGGTATTAAAAAAATTAACTAAAATTCAAAAAAACATGGCTACTATTTATGGAACACATATCACCAAACACAATGCCAAGCTCTCTACTGATACCATCTCATGTTTTCCCCCTGAAAAACCAAACACTATCTTTTTCTGCTACATGACATTTAGACCACTTTTCTCCTTCAGTTTGTACCAGATACATGCAGAAACTGTAAAAAGTAACTAGAACATATTAGTTTATTATGTAAAGTAATATTATCCTTTCCCTACCTCTAGTCGAAACAATTTTTTTTCCATTTCTGACTTTAGTTCTCCTCCTTAGTACATCCTAAACTGTAAATAATTTGATCATACCCTTCTTTCTTGGTTTTAACAAATTAAGATATTATCTACCTACTATGAAAGATGAGAAATTGGTTTATTTACTTTATTGTTTTTTCTCCTCTCACCCAAGTATTTATAAGGTATTGCTTTTTAACTGGCAATCTTAGCACTTTAAAAATACATACTTTTGGCCGGGCACGGTGGCTCAAGCCTGTAATCCCAGCACTTTGGGAGGCCGAGACGGGCGGATCACGAGGTCAGGAGATCGAGACCATCGTGGCTAACACGGTGAAACCCCGTCTCTACTAAAAATAGAAAAACTAGCTGGGCGAGGTGGCAGGCGCCTGTAGTCTCAGCTACTCGGGAGGCTGAGGCAGGAGAATGGCATAAACCCAGGAGGCGGAGCTTGCAGTGAGCTGAGATCCGGCCACTGCACTCCAGTCCGGGCGACAGAGCAAGACTCCGCCTCAAAAAAAAAAAAACATACTTTTTGGTTACCAGGAGCTGAGATATGGGGATAGTGGGAGTTATTGTTTAATAGATGTGGAGGTTCAGTTTGAGATGATGAAAAAGTTCTGGAGGTGGATAGGTTGTGAATGTACTTAGTGCCATAGTGAATTATATACTTAAAAAATGATTAAAATGGAAAATTTTATGTTATGTATACTGTATCACAGTAAAAAAAGAATTTGAAATTACCACATTAGAAAAAAAGTATGCTTAATGAGGTAGGTATTATAACAATTACCATTCTATATAGGTTAAGTAACTTGTCAAAGATCACACAACTAACGGAAGATTTGAAACCAAATTTTCTCTGACTCACCAACTCCAAGTTACCCCATTCAGAGCTCCTGTCCATTCCTCTCCACTCCTGTGTGGAGAATGTGCATGGAATCTTTCATTCATTCAGTCTACCTATTAGATGTTTTTTCCAAGGGCCTACTTTGTTCCAGATGCTGTCTTAGGTGCTGGGGATCCTGTAGCAGACTGACACAGTCAGCACTCAGCATTCACCTGTTTCCTTCATGCTCACCTTAAACAGCATGCGCACCTCCTGGTCCTCATTCTCCAGCGCCCAGAGCCGCCTCCGAGCAGCTTCCTGCAGGGGTCCGTTTACAGACCTCCTGGAGCGGCTCTTTACACAGAAAGAGAGTGTCAGGTCTTAAAGAGAACAGAGAGAGAAGGATCAGGCTGGAAATATAATAAAAAGGAAGAAAGAGTTAGATAAACCCACAGTGTTTCCCCTACATGTATACCTGAACCCTCAACTGGTGTCCTCATTGATTACAGATTAGAGTGGTCTTAACACTCCTCGGAGCACCCCTTTAAATGGTCCTCCTTAGAGGAAAAACACATACTGAACCCAGGAGGGCTCTGGAATCACAGGAGTTGATGCACTCACGTTGGTTATTTCTGCTTTGTACAGGGTTTATTCCTACACTGCCTGGCACTGATGTAATGGTGCTGACACAGGACCAGCTAGGACACACATCACTCCCTGTGAATAACTTGTGAAAGTTTAGAATCAATAGGACTTTATCCATATTTAAGGAAATGTACTTATACGTCAAATTATCTTATGTAATAGACATATACTTTGTGCATTACACATAAATACATACACATAAACATAAACACATTACACATAAACACATTTTCTCTAACTTGTTTTTTCTGATACTGCAATTATTGATGTTTGTCAGGGTAATTAGTTAATGTATTAAAGTCTACCTTTAATTTCTCCAAAATGAAAATTCATTTAACAGATACTCATTGAGAGCTTTCTATGAGCCAGAAGCTGTTTTATGGGCTCCTCAGCAGAGAACAAAACAGGCAGTCCCTGTTCTGATGGAGCTTGTATTCTTCTTGGTAAGTGAGTAACTACGCAAGAAATTCCACAAACACAATAGTTTCAGATGGAGAAGAGTGCTATGAAAAAAAATTAATGGGGTCAAGAGACAGAGAGATGGAGTGCTTGAAGTCCTTTGGATAGTGTTGTCGAGAAAAGCCACACTGAGGAGGTTCACCGTATAATTGCACTTTGCAATGTGTCTTCTTTAGACAGTAAGTAGCAATCCTGTTAATAATTATTCAACGCAATACACGGAGAAGGCATTGGAATAGATCATCACAGAAGTCTCACTTCCAGCCTCAACTTGCCAGGACCGTTTCAAATTCCTGAGTACATTAGAGATGACCCCTATCATGCTGGCCCGAGTCCACAAGGCAGCCGTGGACTTCTATCTTTAAAAGGCCTGTCTTTAACCTAGAAGTCGTGAAAATGCTGTGGCTGCAAATGAGCTCTTCTACGACATTCCCAATGACCTGACTTTGATGTAAACTTCACGTGGGTGTTTGTTACACTCAGTTCCTCCTAGGCTTGTCCTCCAAACTCATGCAACCCCTTTTTCTTCAGCACCCCCCATCCATCCAGGCCTCCATCTGGTAGCCTCATGGCATGCTGAACTTTAGGAGGAGGTACAGCGCAAAGATGAAGCCCATGGGTCACGCAGGCTCCAGCTCAAGACTTGGCTCTGCCCCTCAATAACTGTGCCACCTTGAACAATTAATTGCCTCTCTATGCATGGCTTTTCCCTTTAGCAAAATGGCTTTTATTGTACCTATCCATTATTGTACCATCTTAAAACCCCTATCCCACAGGGGTTTTAAGATGTTTACTAGACTGGGCGCAGTGACTCATGCCTGTAGTCGCAGCAGTTTGGGAGGTCAAGAGAGGAGGAGAGCTTAAGCTCTGGAATTCAAGACCAGCCTGGGCATCATGTCAAAACCCTGTCTTCTGACAAAAAAGAAAAAAAAAAAATTAGCCAGACATGGTGGCCTGAGCATGGTGGTGCATGCCTGTAGCCCAGTTACTCAGAGGCTGAGATAGGAGGATGGCTTGAGCACAGGAGGCTGAGGTCACAGTGAGTCAATATCACACCACTGCACTCTAGCCTGGGCAACAGAAAAAGACCCTGTCTCAAGGGAAAAAAAAAATTCTTCCTAAGTAACATTGTGCATATAAATCTTTTTACTCAGTGCCTGGTATATATTAAATATTCAATAAACACATTAAGCATTAGCTGTTGCCCTCCTCACCTCCCCATCACCAGCAAGTACTGCTCATGGCTGGCTGTCCTTAGATGATCATGACTATTAACCTTGGCAATAACTGATTCTATGATTCCTTTCTACTAAACCCATCTCATCCATCCTTCCAACATCTGATCCAAAATACCCATTCAAATCTCTTAGAGTAGCCCCTGCTGACTGACAGTCAGGGCCTTTGGTGTGAATCTCCTTGCCATGCACATGAATCCATGTATATGGAACTCAAAAGACCTGGACTTAAATAAGCAGACTACTCTTGAGATCTCAACTGTGAGAACTGATACTTAGGGCAGAACCTCTAGGCCCACAGTGGGATCCTACAGTGCCCTCTGCATCACTAGAGCAGGGAGGAAGTCAAGCTCAGTATTGTTTTCATGAAGTGGATTGTGCCACAGATTAATCCTTCTCAAAGTCAGTTCTGTAATTGTGATAATATGTCTGACTGATTCTGTCTGCAACTGCACTGCATTAAGGAGAGGTTGGCAGCTATAGCCATCTCCCCTTCTTACTCCGTGACCTTCCTGGAAACAGCATCAGGGTGGAAAATGCTGAAAGATGGACAAGTTCAGCCCGAGGTCAGTTCGGTTTCACCTACAGATACCCTTTGTTCACTGGCCTTCATGCATTGATAAGGCAAAATGCTGACTCTACAGAGTTCGTGAAACAACAGATGGTAATTCAGGTTTTTTCAGGGGTGGTCCAAGCTGACAGACAGATAAGCAGGTTGACACAATATCAAGAAACAAAGGGCAAAGTTTTTCTCATCGTCAACCAAGAAGTTTGACAGAATTTGAAATCGGGCCTATGGCTATACCACCCTGAACACGCCCGATCTTGTCTGAATTTGGGAAAAGAAAGAACCTGGTATGACATGTATATAATATCTATTTACATGGTCTAGATCCTTTAAATATTTATAATCTTTTTCACAAGTCTATATTTTGTGTTACAGGGAGAGCTACATTTTTGGAGGGTGAAGGAGCGTCGTGGTTTTGAACAAGGCCCTTCCTCATCATGTGTTAACTGTGTCGTGGTGAAGTTATTTCCCTCTCTGACACTCTGTTTCCCATCAGCTAAATGGAGATGTGGGCGCTTCCACCTAGCAATGGGCAAGCAAAAATGGGAAAAACATGTGAGGATCATTTGGCATGCAAATTGCCCTCTAAAATGGTCCCATCTACTGTACAACAGAAATCAAGTCTTCTACAGGTTTGTCCTCAGAGTTTCTGGTACAGAGTTCAGCTGAGACGCACCTTTCCTCTGATGACAATTTTCTCTTTGCGGGCTTCATTAATGTCTTTTAAAGGGGATTTTGTGAGAGATGTGTATTAAGAATAAGATTTTTTTCACATTAATTTCAAAACTTTTTCTGCTTCTGAAAGATTCACAGATGCCCTTCTGCTCAAGCCAATCTCACTTCACATATTCATTTAGTTATTCACTTATTTAACAAATATTCACTCAGAACCTACTACATATAAAGTACTATGTTGGGTATCATACAGAATGTAAAAGTGGCCTCCACCTATTCATTCAGCCATTCATGTATTCATTTATTTATTTATTTTGAGGAATGGTCTCACTCTGTTACCCAGGCTGGAATACAATGGTGCAATTACAGCTTACTGCAGCCTCGACCTCCCAGGCTCAGGCAGTCCTCCCATCTCAGCCTTTCAAGTAGCTGGGACTGCAAGTATATGCCACTATGTCTAGCTAATTTTCTGATTTTTTTTTTTTTTTTTTTTTTAGAGATGAGGTCTCACTCTGTTGCCCAGGCTAGGCCCCAACTCCTGGGCTCAAGTGATCCTCCCATCTCAGCCTACCAAAGTGCTGGGATTACAGGCAAGAGCCACTGCGTGCTGCCCATGTATTTATTCATCAAACATTTTCTGAGCAGCAACAATGTATGCACAACTCTTTGAGGTACCATGTTGAATATAAATATTTTTAATTATCCCTATCTCTCAACACCTTCAAATCTTAAGTTATGATATACTTTCTTTAACAAAGCAAATAAGTATGGAGCTCCTAATAAGTGCCAGATTGTGAAGAGCTTTGAGTGACAGCTTGAGAAAGTTAAAATTAATTTTGTAGGCAATGGAGTGCAACAGAAGATTTGTGAGCAAGCAAATAGCATAGTCAAAATCTTTTCATCAAGAGGGAAAGAGGCAGGGGCTCTTTAGATGGGAGAGATAAAGAGATTACTGCAATATTCAGCATGGAAGAATAGGGCTTGTCTTTGGGATTTGGATACCTGGATTCATGTTCTGCGGCAGAAAACATTTTTCCTTGTATTCAGATGAGGCTATACACTCACTCGATATAGTTGGATCCTTGGAAGGAGTTTCTTTACCTGGAGAAGATGAAATAAAAGGTCATCTTAAGAGTGTAAGGAAGTTGGAAGCAAGTTATTAGCAAGGCTGTAGTTTTTGTCAAGTGACAACTTTTTTCCAGGATTAGTGTCATAGAAGAATTCTAATTGTTATCACCATTGCCTTGTAATAATCTAAGCTATTATCAAAGAACTGTCATACATGCCATCTCAATCCAGCATCAGCCGGGGTGTGCCCATGTTATTAGAAAGCAGATCCCTATTCACATATCAAACTAAGTCTCATGGCTTAGAACACTGAAGGTGCTCAATATACATTGAGCCTACACAAGTCAACATAGATCTGACTACAGCAAGGCTTAAGGTTCAATAGGGGCAGATAATGGAAGGGCTGGAGTGGAGACAGACATTGGCATCATTAGGGAGACAATTGGGGTGTGGTTGTAACGACCCTGAAATGTATAATTGTCCCCAACTGTCCTTCTGTCTGACCATTAAATAGGGTCCTGTCAGGACTCTCTTCCCAACTCTCTGAAAAGTTACTGTCTTCACAACGGTAGAAGTGGAGTAAAAAGAAGAAAGAAGATCAAGACACAGGCTAGGGCTGGGGAGGAGGAAACTTTGATGGCAGAGAGTTGAAAAGAAAGAAGATGGTGCACCTATAAAGCATAATGAAGCAGATACAGAGGGAAATGTCAAAAACATTGGTGTAGAACATAGGTCTCCTTTATGGCATCCCAAAATACAACAAGCAAACTCAAGTCCTTCACATGTTAATTTTAGTTGATGGATTCTGTCCTTTTTTCCATAAAACTGTTCAAGAACTGTACTATGGAGTCAGAATGTGAT
Source organism: Piliocolobus tephrosceles (assembly GCF_002776525.5). NCBI lineage: Eukaryota > Metazoa > Chordata > Mammalia > Primates > Cercopithecidae > Piliocolobus > Piliocolobus tephrosceles. Next base: position 141,578,836 of record NC_045437.1, on the reverse strand, counting down.
AAGTATTACCTGGTCCTGAAAAGCAGAGTTAGAGAACCTTGGCTCAATCACTATTTGTGAGTCACTCGTTGAATTTGCTTGTAAAATTGTGCATCAGAGCCAAAGAGGCCTACCAAGTTTTGCATACTGGATCTGTGCTTCTAATGATACAGCTCAAGAATGCAACAGGGGTGGAGCAGTCACACTCACTTCTGGTTAATGTTGAACCTAAATTTTCATATTGCTGCTAATAGCCTATGTCTCCATTCTGTGTCTATGGAGGGGGATTTTGACACCCAAGTTGAGGACCTTCCATTTCTTCACAGTGGGAGCAGTTAGCACGGTTTTGGGTGATGTACATGAAGAATGAAGTGGATTTCAGCTGGAGTAGGCAGAAGCAGGGGCCTGTCAGCTCTTCATCCAGTAAATCTTGTTAGCTGTTCGGTGCTGAAAGCTAAGCAGCTTAGCTGGAAACCTGGCAGCAATGAGCTGTAGTCGAACAGGATCATTTTTCAGTTCTGCCCCAAGGAAGCAAAAGCAACTGCAGCAAAAAGGCACTGGCTTGGGAATAATGAGAAATGAAAATGAGCACAAATCAAATCTTCCCACACATGAGTTCAATGACCTTGGGCAAGACACTTCACCTGTCCACTTTGTGAGTTTTCACTTTCCCCACTTACAAATGAAGGATTGACCTAAATTAGTACTTTTGAACCCCAGCTGCCTATTTGAATCATCTAGGTTGCCTTTTAAAAATATTGCTTCATCCCAGCTGAAAAAAAATTAAAACAACTGGACTCATGAAGAAAAAGAGTAGAATGATGGTTACCAGAGGCAGGGAAGGGTGTGTGTGTTGGGGGAAAGTAGGGATGTTAGTGGGTACAAAAATGCAGTTAGATAGAATAAATAAGATCTAGTGTTTGATAACACAATAGGGTGACTATAGTTAACAATAATTTATTGTACATTTAAAAATAACTAAAAGAGTATAATTGGATTGTTTGTAACAAAAAGAAAGGATAAATGTTTGAGGCGATGTGATTTACCCTGATGTGATTATTACCCATTGTATACACCTATATCAAAATATCTCATGTATTCCATAAATATATACACCTAATATGTACCCACAAAAATTAAAAAGAATAAAAGAATAAAAATAAAAAAATATTGCTTCATCCCTAGAGATTCAGATTTTTGTGGTCCATAGTACAGCCATAGATCTTTTTTTTAATAATTAGTTCTTCAAATGATTCTAATTTGAGCCAGTGTTGAGAACCATATGTCTAGATTGGTGCTTCTGAAACTTTATTGTACCTATGAATCACCTATGGATATTGATAAAATGCTGATTCTGCTTCAGTATTTGAAAGCTGAGGTTCTGCATTTCTGATGTTTTCACAGGTGATGCTCCTCCTGCTGCTCCCAGGACCACACTTGGAGTGGCAGCCTGCTTTCCTGGGACACAGTTTGACCGTAGACTATAGCAAACCCACAAACATCTTCTTTATTTTTTTCTGGCCCACACAGTGAATTTTTAATTTGAACTGCTTGACATCATTTAGAAATTGAAATGTTCCACATAACCCAGATGCTTGGGTTTGTTTTGAAACGTGGAAGATCTGTAGCCCAGGAGTCTCATTGTCATATGGCAACAGTCAGCTGGGGCTGAGTGGTTACTGTCATTCTACAGGACATTTGTTCTCCAGCCACCATGGTCCCCACCCTATTCCGTCACTCATTTACACCCGGCCCTGGCAAATTTGCGAGTGTATCCCTGCTGTAGAGCTCTCCGAGAAAATACAATAGCCTGACAATGAGGGCTTGTGAGGTGAGCCCACCTTGAAGAAGGGAAGTCAAGGATGGGGACCTGGCTTGGGGAAAGGGTGCATAGCTTTTTAAGGATTTGCGAGGCTTAGAGCAGAAAATTGCAAGGTTTTGCAAAATGTGATATGTGAACTGTCTGTATCAGAATTTTTTAGATAATTGTTTTTAAAAAGATGTCTATGCAAAAAAACTTACAGAAAATATAGAATAATATCTGCATGACTTGATGTTGCCAGTGATTTCCTAAACAGCATGGAAAGAGTGCTACCCTCAAAAGGAATAATGGATAAATAGTAATACATTAAAATTAGAAACTTCTATTAATCAAAAGATGCAATTAAGAGACTGAAAAGCAAGTGACAGAGTATAAGAAATATTGACCATACGTATGTATAGTCATCAAATAATTCAAACATAGAATATATAAGGAATGCCAAAAAATCTTTGAGAAATAGGTAGCCAGCCCACCAGAAAAATGGGCAAAAGGCTTGAGTAAACTTTTCACCAAAGACAATATTCAAACAGCTAATAAATACATGAAAATTTGTTTCACCTCATCAGGGAAATGAAAAGTAAAACCACAGTGGAACACAACTATACAGACTGGCTAAAATGAAAAAGACAGATAAAGCCAAATGTTTGTGAGGATATAGAGCAACTAGAATACCTAGAATATACTGCAACTAGAATATACTGCAAGTGTGAGAATAAACGGAAGTTCTATCTTTGGAAAACTGACAGTGTCAGTTCAAGCTGAAAATATGCATGCACTAAGACCAAAGACAACCACTAAAATATTCAGAACAGCACTATTTATAAGAACCCAAACTTGGCCACAATTCAAATGTCAATTTACACTAGAATGAACAAGTAAATGATGTATATATAATATATAATTAAACCTTAATCCAGCAAATCAGGCACGGTGGCACATGCCTACAATCTCAGCTATTTGGGAGGCTGAGGCTAGAGGATCGTTTCAGCCCAGGAGTTCAAGCCCAGCCTGGACAACATAGCAAGCCCCATCCCCCAAAAATTAAATAAATAAATAAATAAATCCAATACAACAATGAGAATGAATGAATTACAACTGTATAAAACAATATCGATGAGTATATTCACTTGTGAAAAGTCACCACGCTGTACACATGATTTCATGCACAATTCTGTATAAATAGTAAATTTTTTTAATCCTCTGAAAGCCTTTACTGACCTCAACATTCTTTTTCTTTTTTAACTTTTATTTTAGGTTTTGGGGTACATGTGAAGGTTTGGTTCTTAGGTAAACTTATATCATAGAGGTTTGTTATACAGATTATTTCATCAACCAGGTATGAAGCTCAGTACCCAATAGTTATCTTTTCTGCTTCTCTCCCTCCTCCCAACCTCCACCTTCAAGTAGATCCCAGTGTCTGTTGTTTTCCTCTTTGTGTTTATAAATTCTTATCATTTAGCTCCACTTATAAGAGAGAACACGTGGCATTTGGTTTTCTGTTCCTGCATTAGTTTCCTAAGAATAATGGCCTCCACTCCATCTATATCTCACAAAAGGCATGCTCTTATTCTTTTTATGGCTGCATGGTATTCTATGACAGATACGTGTTAATGGTACATTTTTATGAAAAGTTGAATTTTAAAATATTCCTGGAGCCTCTCTCTACCTACCCTACCTTGAAATATCTAGGAGTAGAGTCCTGAAGTGTGAATTTTTAATTAGCACTTTGGGTATTTCTGATGTCTTCTAGAGCGTGAGAATACTCAAACCAATTCACCAGAGGCCCCGGAACCCATGAGCCAGAAGGGCACCTCTCTGAGAAACAATGAGGAACTTGGAAAATTAGAATGCATTCTATAATAGGAAAAAAAGCTAACAGTTACACATGGATTGTCTGTTTACAGAATTCTTTTACACATGGTGTTATATTTCAACATGAAGAAGTTTGAAAACTTGATCTGGGCCTTGAAAAAGAACCAGAGATGATTCAAGGCAACAAAAAACTGTCATATAGAATAAATTACCTTAGGAAAAAAAGTATGATGTTTATAACTGAAAGAAAATAAACCAGAAGGTCTATAGTAGTTATCACTGAGTCATCTTAACAATCTTTTTGATACTTTCATCTACTTTCCAAATATTCTAATTTTTCTTTTTTATAGGCACATTAAAATATTATTTAACTGAAATATTAATTTTTTGAAAAATAAAAGTTTTGTATATTAAAGATGATAAACACAATCTGCTAACAATATAAGCTGCTGATTAATATTGTTTTAATATTAATACTTTAATCTACTATTTCAATTCTAGCTTTGTCAATTGGCCCGGTAATGTCAGTAATATCCTTTTTATCATCTTTTCTTCTTCAGTATAGAATGCAGTCTAGGGTCAAGTATTACATTTAGTTGTCAAATGTCTTTAGCCTCCTTTCATTGGGAACATTTCCATATGATTTTTTATGACTTTTTTTCTCCAATGACATTGACATTTTTGAATGATAAAGTCCCTCCTCCACCCTTCTTTTAGTTTTTCTTCAAGTTTTATTTTAAGTTCAGGGGTACATGTGCAGGTTTGTTATATAGGTAAACATGTGCCATGGTGATTTGCTGCACAGATCATCCCATCACCTAGATATTCAGCTCAGCATCCATTCATTATCTATTCAAAAATATGGAACACTTCACAAATTTGCATGTCATCCTTGCACAGAGGCCATGCTAATCTTCTCTATATCTTTCTGATTTTAGCATATGTGCTGCCAAAGAAAGCTCTCTGTTTTTCAAGTATTCTGTAATCAGCATGCATTTGTTTCCTAACACTGAAGGCAGGTAGAGAGGTGGCTAAGAACAAGTGGCAATCAGACAGTCCTGGACTCAAACCCTGGCTTCTTCATTAATCATGTGACCCATGTGAACCCAGTCTATGTAGTCTATGTGGAGCTGACTCTCTCCCTAGCTCCAAAAGTGAGCACATAATTCAGACATAATCCAACTGGGTTATGCAGTGCCATGGCCACATGGTCAAAGTTAAGCCAGTGAGAATTAGTTCTAGGACCCTCATCAGCACACTTAGCGAAGACCTTTCTTTTCACTGCACTGGAAGCTATGAATATGACAGCCTGGAGCTGTGGTGCCCACCACAAGGAGAAAGCCTGCCTGACATTGAGTCCAACCCATAAAAACAGAGCTTAGGAAAGATAGTTTTCTGATAACATCATCTGAACACCTTGATTTAGCAATATCTGAAGAAAAAAAATCTAGACTTTGAATTATTAATCAAATTGCTTTTGAATAAGCTAGTTTTATTTTTATTACTATTGATCAGAAAAAGTTACTAACCCTCAGTTCAGAAAAACATTGAGATTTATTTGTAAACTGCCAAACTGGTTTCCAAAGAGGCTGTAATATTTTGTATTTCCACTAACAGTGTGTGAGAGTTCTAGTTGCTCCACATCCTCACTAACAATTGATGTTATCAGTCTTTTTAATTTGGGCTATTCTAAGTAGGTAGGCCATTTTATCTGATTGTTTCAATGTGCATTTCGCTAATGACTTATGATGTTAATCACTTTTTCACATGCTTATTAGTCATCCACATATTTTTTATATTGAAGTGTCCATTCCAACATTTTGCAATTGTTATTGGGTTATTTATCTTATCACTACTGAGTTGTAAGAGCCTTTTTTTTTTTTTTAATATTCTTGTTCTGATATTACTCCCCAGTTGACGGCTTGCTTTTTATGTTCTTGGCAGATGTATATAAGTGGGAGGAAAGCAAGATAGCATGGGAATGAGCTTTGTACACACATGGGATGGTAGAAGCCATCCGGCGCATGCTGGGGAGGTGAGTAGTTGTGGGACTAAAATGGATAAGTATGGTAGGGTCAAGATGGGGAGCACTTTAAGGCAGGCAGGGGTGTTTAGAATGGATACAGTAAGCAATGGAGAGATGTGAAATGTTCTTGAACATGGCAATGGTATAACAAAAGTGAAAATTCTACTTGGGTAACATGGGAAGGATAAAGAGAGAAAAGCACAATAGGCAGGGAGCCAGCTGAAGAGGTGCTGTGAAAATCCAGGGAGGTGAGTGTGAGAATGTGGGCTGTAGCCCTGGCAATGAGAAGTGAGGGCATAGAGTGAATGAGGCTATTTAAAACAAGAAAAGAGAAGGCATCTTGACATATTGAATATGAGGGATAAAGATGGGGAAGAGGCAAGAATTGCAGAAACTGAGTGAAGGAGGGGATTTAAAAGATCCCCTAGTTCCACTCCCAATTTTACTGTTGAGAAACAAAAGGCCCAGAAAGGAGTCGTGATTTTACTGAGATTGTACAGCAAGTCAGCAAGAGAGCCAGAGGCCATCCAAATCAATGGGTAGGGACCTTGCCGTTCTCACTACATTAACCTGACCTCAGAATTCTAAAGTCTCGGGCCTCTGATCACGGAAACATCTCACAACAACTTGCTGAAAATGAGAATTCAACTTCATTTCTCCTCTCTCAGCCTCTCTGTGCTCCTACCCACCCACCATCATGCTCAACTTTAAAAAGAAGACTAAACAGCAAACATTTCTCTGCATGTTTTTTTTCCTGTACCCACATTTTTTTTTTCTTTTTTGACTTAACAAACTTACCATCAGCAGTTTTTATGATGAAACTGCTTTCTCCTTGTTGGGATGAGTAGCATGTTAGAAGTACAGCTACATCTACCCACATGAATATATCTTAGATTATAATGTTTAGCAAAAAAAAAAAAAGTTGCATCATGATATCATTTTGTTTAACTTTTAAAGTCTATAAAACAATTCTTTGGAATGATTGTGAGTTCATGAATATGTAGTGAAAGCACATAACCATTGAATTCATGAAAGTTATTAACTATGTGGAGAGAGAAGGGGAATGAGATTGGAAAGAGATATCCAGGGGCTGCTAAGTATGTTTGTGATGTTTTATTTCTTCAAAAAGTAAGAGAAAGAAAAAGGTAAAGTTCTGAAGATAACATGACATAATGCAAAAATTTGTTACAGCTAGATGGTGGGCTAACTATTCTAATATCCTCTATTATCAATATGTTGTACATGCTTTACAAGGCTTTTAAAATTCAAAAGTGAAGCATCATTTACTATTGTCAGCATTCACCCTTGATCTCTTGTTATTATACTGATGATTCGCATCTATCAAAAAGGTTAAAAGGAAAGTTACAAGCACCAGTGATCAACAGAGGTGAACGTATCTCTTCTACATCCTCTGTTTAAGGGCATAAATCTGCCAAATTTTTTCAAACAGGCATTGAAAATAAGGGAGAAGTGCTAGAAGCTTTTCGATCAACAAACTTTGACATGGCTTTCTCTGTGATCCAAAGTGAGCAATTGTAGCTTATTAAACAATGGCAAGAAACAACTCATAGATAGGGTGGGGAAGTCAGAGATGATACCAACGGATCAGAACCTATCCTCTCACCATGTGCAGTCCCCCAGATTAGGGGACTTCTGTGAGCAATTGAGAGCCATCCCAGGGAACAGATGCTGTAGGCAGCGTCCACACGTAAGAATGCAGGTGCCTGGAGTAGTCAGAGTCAATGTTCATTACTGTGTCACTCCACGCAAACCAGTCTGGCAGCTGTCCAGTGCTCAGTGCTATCAAGAGCCTTCTCCTTTCCTGTGTCCATTAGCCCTGAGGACTCACTGTTTTGGTGTCTGCTGTTAGCTCCCACTTAAACAGACATGAGGCAGAAGCACCCCAGGAAACATGAGCACAGACTTCTCCAGGCCAGGATGGAATTAGCAGAAACTGATGTAAGAATGGTCCATATTAACTAACGATAAAACAGCCTGTAGTTACCGAAGGGTTATCAAAAGCCAGACCCTGTACTAAGTCCATGAGAGGAATTATTCAATTTAATCCTCACAAAAGTTCCGTGGGATAAGTACCACCATTAGATACAGTTTACAGCCAGGAAAACTGAGGTTCAAAAAACATGAGGGACTTGTCCAAGGTCACGCAACAATTAAGTTGCTCCAGGATGGGTCTCATACTTTGTCCCTTTTCTCTAGGATAAACAGGGAATCTGGAATGGGAATATCCAGATCAACTGGACTTGGACCTACAACACCCACATCAACCTCACTAGGGAAAGGCCCTGACACATACAGGGAATAATATGGGGGGATGGCATGAAAAGTCTCGAGGGAGATACATAGCAGGCTGACTCTTGGTGAAAAGGTGAATCCGAGGTGCCAGTCAGTAATCAATGGCAAAAAGAAGGTGAAAGAATAAAGTAGTTGAATGATAGTGTTATTATGATTTTGACCTTTTTCAATATTGTTTTTTGTTTGTTTGTTTGTTTGTTTTGAGCTGTGTAACTGTTCTATAGGAAATCTTTGGCTGAAGGACAGATGTCAACTAGAAGAAGAACCGCTCTAGGTAAGGATGAGGGAACATGAGCAGGGCTCTCTGAGACACCTCTACACAGCAGTTTACAACCCTAAAATTGTATAGATGACCAAATGGAGGCCCAGAGAAAGAGCGAGATATACTAGTCATCAAAATGCAATTAATAATGGTTAATTTTATTGTGTTCAACTAACTGTGCACCAGGCTGTTTTACCATTTCACATGTAGACTTAATCTTCACCACAGCTCTATGAAGAAGGCATTATCATGTCATAAAAGCTACAGATAAGGAAAACTGAAACACAGCGAAATTAAATAAGTTGTCAAGGCAAGTAAAAGAACCAAGATCAAATCCAGACACTTTGGCCTCAAAGACCAAGTGAGTAGCCAAGATGACACCTGCCTAACTAGAGCTAGAGGAAGTCAGATCTAGACCCCAATCTCCGACTTCCAGACCAGCGGTCCTGCATGTCTCCCTCCATGCTGTTTCTGCTCTCATGGGGCACAATGACAATAGGACTTAGTGGGAGGGACTGAAAAGTGTTTACATCTGAGAAATCTGGAGAAGCTAAATTGTGCATAGATTAAGTTGTGCCTTTTGTGCCAAGGGCATCGTTTGGGGTTTGTTTGCTTATAGTTTTAGGTCCACAGGTTGCCTTTTTCTGGGAGACACTCCCTGCTGTAGGTGCCAAGGTGCCTAGATGAAGACTTCAAGCAGAGGAAGCAGAATATGGTTGTTCTGGGTTCACTTCAATTACCTCGAGTGCCTTCTACAAGCCCAGGTCATAAGACTATAGAAGAAAGTTGTCTGTCAGAAAGTAGAAAGCCCTCAGCTAGGGGATGCTCCTTAGCTCCGTCTCTCAGGAACCATGGTGGAGCCCCAGGAAGACACACAGTTCTAACAAGGGTTAGGAATGATACCTTGGAGCAAGGTTCCCCTATCTCCAAAGCAAGCCTCCCCCCACCAATCAACCCCCACATTTTCCCAAAGCCACCACTCATCCTGATAAACACCACACAAGAGAACACAGTGCCCTACCTTGATTCTCCTCTGAAAAAAAGAAGAAGGTTGCTTCAGGGAAACCAACCAGCCTGGTTGGCCTGGAACTGACATATCCCAGCAAATTCCTCAGTCCCAGGCAAACCATAATGGCTGGTCACCCTAAGTCACTCTCCCACGACTTGATAATTTCTTAGAGCAACAACTCTCCATTTCCTCAACTTGATGCCCACACTCACACACACACTCACACACAAATCACACTGTAATAGGTGGAGGCAGGAAACTGCCTGTTTTTCTCCAGTAACAGCAACCCTGACAAAAATAGGCTTGAATGACTAAGGCCAAGTTTATGACCACCTATAGGCCACAGAGGAACTCACTGCCTGAACTTTCTTCCTGTCCTGGGGGATCTCGGGAAGAAAGGAAGGAAGGGCTTAGTCACACCCTGGGAGTGGCAGCCAGGAGCAGTGCTGCTCAGCTTCTGACAGAGGGAACTCAAAGCCTCTTTCTTCAGGAAAAAAATAGATGCTTCCAGGCTTTACTCCTTTTTTACAGAGCCAGCATGACAAATACCCAGGGAGGAAGGAGAGGCAGCCAGAAAGCACAACCATCTCCCCATCTTTGAGAGAAAAGTTTCCCCAACCCAGCAGGTCCCTGAGCCTCCACTGGACCATCCACTTTGGCCAAGCCACAGGCCAAGGGCCCCCTGGGAAACTCACCTGGGCCCCGGGTCAGACTCCGCTCCCTGGGGATGCAGAAGCAGCCACCCATGTGTATACCATCCTACCCTGGCCGAGGCCCTTGAGAATACCGGCCAGAAGAGTGCTGCAAGGGACAGCCTCCCAACGGTGTCCCTCCTCCCGCCTCCTCCCTGGCACACGAGGGACCGAGGCCTGCTCAATGCACAATGCAGCCTTTGATATCCCGGCTACAGCAGGAGGCCCAGGGAGGGTGGGAGGGGCAGCCTAGCCCAGCCTGCAGGCCCACAGCTCTTGCACTGTCAGGCCTGGCGAACAGGGCTCCTCCCTGCCTCTCAGCAGATCGCCTCATGCCTATCAGCCTGCAGCACATTCCTCGCATTCTAGGATTGAGATACACAGTTTGGTTCTTGTGGGGGCAGCCAGGGCGGGGGAGGAGGGCAGAGAACATCCCAGAGATCAAGACTGCTGTTGGCTTTCTCCCTCCCTGACTGACTTGGCCCACACTGACTGGCCTGCCACCCCTTTACAGTGATCTCCACCCAGTCTCTCTCTGCAAAGGCCTCCCTTGGCTCTCTGATAAAGTTGGAGCTGTGGGTGCAGCATTTCACTTCCACCTAGCAGCATCAATGAGCCAGCTCCTCACTGGTGAACACGCAAACCCCCAGCTGGTGGTGTGCAGGAAAAGAATCCAGGAGATCACCTGATGAAGCCCAACGTTTTACAGGTGAGGGGATGGAGAACCAAATACATTAAAGGATGAGGAGAGGTTGGTCAATAGGTACAAGGTAAGAGTTACATAGGAGGAGTAAGTTCTAGTGTTCTATTGCACAGTAGGGGGACTATAATAATGTATCATATATTTCAACATAGAAGAGAGGATTTTGAATGCTCTCCCCACAAAAAAAAAATGATGTTTGAGATGCTGGATACACTAATTACCTTGATTTGATCATTACACAATATATAGATACATTGAAACATCATATTCTAGCCCATAAATGTGTAGAATTATTATATGTCAATTAAAATTTTAAAAAAATACAGCAAGACTACAGGTATGCATGCAAAACTGGTCCCACCAGACTGACCTCTTTCGTGTTTCAGATAGGCAGTGGAGCAGGGGAATCCAGTTGATACTGTGGCTAAATTTCAGGAAACCTCCCATGAGATCTTGCAAAGGAGATGGAGAAAATATGGCTGAATGCCAGCAAGGCTGGACGGTAGCATGACTACTCTAACAACCAAGCTCAAAGAGCACTGCTCACCCAATGTTTCCTTCATGCCTAGAGCAAAGTGGTGAGAGGACCCTAGTGAAAGGCCCAAAGAACAGGAGGTGTGAGCCAAGAGAAGGTGGAGTCCTGCCAGGCCTGTGTTCCAGGCTATTTAGAGGCTGAACTTGAGGTCAGTATCACCAACATTTTAAGGAGGGCAGCGTCCCAATCAAGTTTATATTCTGAGAGGAGCAGTTGGGTAACCAGGTGAAGAATGGCCTATGGGTCAGTCCCACCAGAGGTCAGGAGTATCCACCTCACACACCAGCCCAGCCCCAGAGGGCAGGGTCTTGAGCCTGTCTCTGAAGCACCGCTGTCATCTTCATGCTTACTCACCCTGAGACACAGTTTCCGAATGTTTACTGTGGGCCAGGCTCTCACTGTACGTTATTCTATTCAAATCCCATAACAGGCCCATAATGTAGGCATCATTTCTACTTTGTAAGTGAGGAAACAGATAAAGAGGAGTGTATAACTTGTCCAACTCCCTCCCTTCTCCCACCATTTATGAATGTCAGAGTCAAAACTGAGCCAGGTCTAGTTGATTCCACAGCCCAGAAGTATCATGTTTCTGATACATGGGATACCTTGTGGGTTCTCCCGTGACTACTAGGACACACGATGAGAAAGGCCCAGGAAGGAGTGAAATCTCTGCAGCCAGCTAACCATTCACGCAAAGCCCCTGGGCTTTGATATAACCAGGTATGCAGATATGCAGCAATTGTAACATCCAGCAGAGATGAGAGCTGGGGAGGGGAGTAGAGTGCAGGAGGGATGGGGTCTCTGATCACATTGCAACCGGGCAGGATGTTTTCTCTGTGCAGGTCTATTTAAAGTATCTACTTCCCATACAGTTTCTCATGTGTTTCCCTTACCGAAGCACAGTGTTTTGGAGTATGAATTAGAGTGTTTTCTTGGGCCCACAATGAAAGGACAAGAGTTTCTTTAGAAAACAACCACTTAAAACCGGGATGTGCATGAAAATCAGACAGTGACGAGAAGTCCCATGCTCTAACTTACACATGCTGACAAATGTGCAGACTTATCATTGCTCCTTGGCTGGTCTGCACACCACTCTTACACAGGTACAACAACAATCAGACTATAAATGATCAAAACCAACTACTGAAAGGATCCCAGGCCATCTGTCAGAGATGACACCCTAGGCAGTTGGCTGAGACACACATTATGACAGGTCTTAAATGAATAGTCCATTCTGGATGAAGTCATTGCTTCCCTTAAGATGCAAGAAACTAGTGCTGTTCTGCTCCTGGGTAGCCTGATGAATTGATTAGAGTAAAGAAATTTCCAGCAGGAGCAAAGGCCCTGAAGTAGCAACTTGCTTAGCATGTTAAAGGAAGTGTGGCTGAAGGCTAGTGAGGCAGGCGAGGGCACAGAGATGAAGTCAGAGAAAGCAGCAGGAGACCAAACAGTGTAGGGCCTTAGAGGTCATCTAAGGACTTCAGCTTTTACTCTGAATGAGGTAAGAGCCAATGGAGGACACTAAAAAGAAGAGTAACATGCATGACTTCTGGTTTTAAAGGCTCAGCCTGGCTTACAGGCTATAGATGGAACTCCAGATATGCAGCAATTGTAACATCCAGCAGAGAGATGATAATGGATTGAACCAAAGTGATACTGGTAGAGGTGATGAAAAGAGTTTAGGTATTAGACATATTTTGAAATAAGGCTGTATTAGTCAAGGTACTCCAGAGAAACAGGACCAATAAAAGTTGATAAAGATAAAGAAAGAGGAAAAAAAATTAACTAATTAGCGCCTGTGAGGGTTGGCAAATCTGAAATCCATAGGGCAGGCCAACAGGCTGGAGACTCAAGTAAGAGTTGCTATTGCAGTCTTTAGACCAAATTTCACAGAGCAGCAGACTAGAATAGAAGCTCACACAAGTCTTCCATGTTGCAGTCAAGAATTCTTGAGAAGAATTTCTTCTTTTTCAGGAAACTTCGGTCTTTGGTCTTAAGGCCTTCAACTGATTGGAAGGCCCCCAATCCGTTGGTGGGAAGACCCACACACATTATAGAGGGTAATCTGCTTTGTTCACTGTCTACTGATGTCAATGTTAATCACATATTTTAAAAAAAAAATACCTTCAACATCTATTTTGTTCTTTGGTCAAACAACTGGGCACCATGACCTAAGCAAGTGAACACATGAAATTAACGATCACAGAGAGCCATGAGGATGTGTGGATATATAGAATGGATGAAAGGGAAAAAATAAATACTCTAGAGCTGTTCTGATTTTTTTTACCTGAACAACTGAAATAATTTAATACTTACTGAAATGTTAAATGCTAGGAGAAAAGAAGCTTTGTGAATTGAAACCAGAAGTTTGGTTTTGTATATGTGATATTTAATAGTCCTTTAGTACATCCAAGCAAATGTAGACAAAGCAATCTGGAGTTCATGCAGAAGTTAAAAGCTGAAGGTAAGTATTGGGAGTTGTCACTGTGCAGAGGGTATGTAAAGTTAGAAGACCAAATAAGATCTCTTAAGGGAGAAAGTGGAGGATAGAATACAGAGGATAAATCAAGAAACAACCCTACAAACACATTAATTTTTATATGAATAAGAAAGGAGTAGAAACCAGCAAAAGTGATAGAGAAAGAGTGGCCAGTGAGAGGATATGCACCAAGAGCATAAGATGGTACATAATTCAAGTGAAGAAAGTATAGGAAGAGCACCTGCAAGAGCAGAAGGTGATTAACTATGTCAAATGCTGCTAAGAAGTAAGATGTGCACAGAGAATTTACCACTGGACATCTTGGTAGAGCAGTGGAGATAAAAGCTACATTGGGAAAGCTTCAAGAGTATATAGTAAAAAAAAAAAAAAAACAGTGGAGCTCCAACCCACCTTCAACTCACCACCATCACCATCATTGCCATCATTATGGAATACCTCTTGTTTCCTTAATATTTGCTTGGTGTTCAGGGGTTACAAGCTCATATGTCTACAAGAGCCAGGCAACTGATGGAAATGAGTGAGCTGGCCAGGAAACAAGTGGCAGCTGATCCCACTGTAATTGCCCAGTTCACTGAGACTGGTATTGCAGCAAAGAAAACCTTTCATTAATGTGAGGCCAGCCATGCAGAACAACCAGGGTTATCGCTTCAGTCAATCTCCCCGAAGACTCAGAGTTTAGGGTTTTTCAAGGATAGTTTGGTGGGCAGGATGGGAAGGGGTGGGTGCTGCTGATTGTTTGTGGATGCAATGATAGGAATGTAGAAATAGTCCTCATGCACTGAGTTTGTTTCTAGATGGAAAACACAGGACAGGTGAAGTCATGAGTCTGGGTGGTGTCAATCAGTTGCAAGAATGTAAAAGTCTGAAAGACATCTCAAAAGACCAATTTTAGGTTCTACAATAGTGGTATTACCTACAGAAGCAATTGGGGAAGTCACAAATCTTGTGACCTCTGACCACATGACTCCTGAGCAATAAGGAATTATAGAAACCATACCTACATTTTAGCAGAATTCACGTCCCTCCCATAATCTTAATCTTATGGCTTTTCATTAGTCTTACAAAGGCAGTTTCAGCCCCCAAACAACGAGGGAATTCGTTTTAGGGAGGGACTGTTATCATCCTTGCTTCAAAGTTAAACTATAAACTAAATTCCTCATATGGTTAGCTTGGCCTACACCTAGGGATGAACAAAGACAGCCAGCCTGTGAGGCTAGAAGCAAGACGAAATCAGTCACATTCAACTTCTCTCACTGTCATAATCTTCGCAAAAGCAGTTTCACTGGTGTCAAGGTTGGGGCAACAACAGGGAGAGGTGTACCTGTGGAGCATGGAGGGCACTGCTCTGTCTAAGAAGAAATCCCTGCTAGGCTTTGGGCAATGAGGATCATGGTGCAAGACAGGTCTGTGTAACCAGACATTCTCATTTGTCATGGAAACCAAAAATCCAGATTTGTAAGTGAGGCTTCCTAATAGTTAAATGTTTATAAGTTATAAGAGGCTAAGACAGGAGAATTACTTGAAACCAGGAGTCCAAGACCAGCCTGGGCAACATATAAATACCCTATCTCTAAGAAAATGCTAAAAGTAAATAAATAAATAAATGTTTATAAATTATTTCCAAATATCTTTCAAAGCACTACATGGGCCAATACCGCAGGGCAGACAAACTTGCCTGCAGACAAAATCCAACCCAAGGGCCACCCACCAGTTTGCCATTTCAGAAATAAAATTAAACTGTTTCCTTAGAAAATGTGTAATCTACTTGGAGCAATCATAAGTTAGGTACTATAATTCCAGGGAAAAACTGAACATATCCCATTATCAGTTGAACTGTGTCCCCCTGAAAAAGATAGATTGAAGTCCTCCCCCTCTGAATCTGACTTTATTCAGAAATAGACTTGTGGTAGATATAGTTATTTAAGACGAGGTTATACTAGAGTAGGGCGGGTCCCTAATCCAATATGATCTTATAAAAACGTACTTATAAAAAAACAACCTATGGGCCAGGCACGGTGGCTGATGCCTCTAATCCCAGCACTTTGGGAGGCCGAGGTAGGCGGATCACGAGGTCAGGGGATCGAGACCATCCTGGCTAACACGGCAAAACCCCGTCTCTACTAAAAATACAAAAAAAGTTAGCTGGGCATAGTGGCAGGGACCTGTAGTCCCAGTTGCTCAGGAGGCTGAGGCAGGAGAATGGCGTGAACCTGGGAGGCGGAGCTTGCAGTGAGCTGAGATCGCGCCACTGCGCTCCAGCCTGGGTAACAGAGCAAGATTGCATCTTAATGCAGGCTTAAGGCAAATCAGCAAGTATGATGAGGCACTCCAGGGCTAGAAATAAAAAGGCCACCAATCCTTGGCCACCATAACATCCTTAGGCCTGAAAGCACAAGAGGAGGGGTAGCTAGTGGAATCTAGCAAGAGCTTGCTGCAGCCAGGGCCCGGGGCCAGTGGCTGTGTCTTTGATCGAGGAACATAGCTATGGCCTAGCCAAGGTCATGAATGGAAAGGGGCCAGCAGAATAAATACTCCATCCTCTCACCTTCCATCTTCCCATGACTGAATACAACTGGAAGCCAAAGAGTAAGAGAGCTTTGGGGGCACAGCACAGGGTAGAGAAGAATACAGAGTGGGTTCCAAAGGATGACGGAAGATTGGTGAGCACAGGGAGATTTGCAGGAGATGAAGTCAGAGAGGTAACAGGGGCCTGGGTATGCAGAGCTTGCTAGATCATTTTAAGGATGGTGGCTTTCATCTGAGTGAAATGGCAACCACTGGAGAATTTTCGGTGGAAGAGTGATATAACTTATGATTTGAAAGAATCACTCCAGCTGCTGTGTTGAGAATAGACTGCGTAGAAAAGGACTAGAGTGAAGCAAGGAGACTGGCAGGAGGCTATTGCAGTAATGCAAGCAAAAGTGTGTCTGTACCAGGGAGTTGGCCTAAAGGAAAACAAAACTGAGGCAAACGTAATATAAGTAGAGAGTTTATTTGAGCCAAGTTTGAGGACTGCAACCCAGAATTGTAGATTCAAGTTGCCCTGAATATGAGCTCGGATTAGCAACAATTACAGGTGGGTTTTTAAAGGAAAAGAAGCAGCAGTTCCTAAGTTATTTACCAAAAATTTACATTAAAATAACATAAGCTATTGATTGGCTATACATTGTTATTAAATTCCAGGAAAATGAAGATTATGGATGAGGCAGCTAGTCAGGAATAAAATGCCTTTAATAACGGACCCAGGGCGTGGGTGCAGGAGACATTACTGAGGTCCCATACTCATGTCTCTGAGCCTGATACATTTTGCATATCTCTCGCAGCTCAGATTGTTCTGAGCTATTTTTCTTTTCTTAAAAATAGTGTTAAACTAAATTTGGCCTAGGGATGCCTCCATATTTGATTTCTTATGTTACAAACTATAACCTAATTTAGTACATAAACTAACTGAAACTAACTTGGGTGTATACTTTCCTAACAAAAAGCTGAGTCTCAGCCAATCACAGCAGCAGAGCTTCAGTCAATTAAAGGTGGCCAACTGATCAAAGCATGATCAAATAAGGCAAATACTGAGCTGTAACCAATCAAGCAGCCTCTGTACCTCACTTCTGTTTTCTGTCCGTAAATGCTGCCTGCTCAAGTTGCAGCCTGGGGCTCTCTGAAACTGTTCCTGTTCTGCTGGGGGTGGGGAAAGGGTAGGGGTGCCCAATTTGTGAATCATTCCTTGCTCAATTAAATGTTGGTAAGTTTAGTTTTTCTAAAGTTTTTTTCTTTTAACAGTAGAAGCAGTGGAGGTGATGAGAAGTGGTGAGATTCTGGTTTATTTTGTAGGTTGAGGCAGATTTAACTGTTGCATGAGATGTGGAGTATGAGAGAAGGCCTGAGCACCTAGAAGGATTGGGGGTGCCATGAACTGACAGAGGTTGTGTAATAGTGTGATATAAGAAGAAATACATGGTGGGCATGGTGGCTTATGCCTGTAATCCCAGCACCTTGGCCACCAATGCGGGACCATTGCTTGAGCTCAGGAGTTCAAGACCAACCTGGTCAATATAGTGAGACCTTCTATCAAAAAAAAAAAAAAAAGAAGAAGAAGAAGAGGAAATACATATTTGGTCTCTGCCCCTGGTTGTTGAGACAGAGTTCCTGAAACTTTTATGATTTCCTAAGTGACAAGATCACCTGAGGCAGAGCTCCTAAATCCTTGGGAATTTCCTGGAGGACAGGAGCATCTTTTGTTCTAAAGGTCACTCTTGGTGGACTCCTTAATAGCCTCATGATGGGGGCTGGTAGCCAGGGGAATCCACCATGTGATTACATTAGAACTTTCAAGCCCCGCTGCCCTGACCTCTGGGGAAGAGAGGGGGTGCTAAAGATGAGCTAATCATCAATAGTCAATGATTTAATCAGTCATGCTACATAATGAAGTCTCTATAAAACCCCAAAAGGACAGGGTTCAGAGAGCTTCCTGGCTGATGAATCAGTAGAGTTGCTGGGAGGGTGGCGCACCTGCAGAGGGCATGGCACTCTGTGCCCCTTCCCACATACCTTACATTATGCCTCTCTTCCATCTGGCATTCATCCACATCCTTTGTAATGTCCTTTATAATAAATGGGTAAATGTAAGTCAGGTATTAGTCTGAGTTCGGTGGGATGCTCTAACAAATTAATCAAACACAAAGAAGGGATCATGGCAACCCTTAATTTACAGCTAACTGATCAGAAGTACAGATCACAACCAGGGACTTGTGACTGACACCTGAAGTGGAGGGCAATTTTGTGGGACTGGGCTCCTAAACTATGGGATCTGACACTATCTTTAGGTAGATAGTGTCATAACTGAACTGTATTATAGAACACCCAGTTGGTGTCTGCTGGAGAATTGCTTGGTATGTGAGGAAAAAAAGAGATACATTTTGGTGAGAAGCAATAAAATATTCTATACGCTGTGTTGAGTGTTGTATCGTGTGTGACAGTAGGAATAACAGCTTGTTTTTCCTATTGTTACAATTGGCACTGGATCTATTTCATATGGGGGTCAGGAGGAGGCCTGCCAGGAGAGCAGGCTTGGCTGAGTGGGCAGGTGAGGCGGAACTGTTCACAAGTCTGGTGTTTAGGGGAAAGGTCTCTATGGAAAATACAAACTTGGGAATCACCAGTAAATAGATATATATTTGATATGAAAATGAAGTTAGCACTTCTCAATGGGAAAAGCAAAGTTTTCTAGAGGAGGTGGCATGTGATTGGGGACCTTGAAGGATGGGATTTTCATAGAAATAGGTAGCAAGACAATCCCAGATTAAGAAAGAGCCATTATCAATGCTAGGATTCTCACTGAGGCTAGTTTAGGGAACACTTTTTCAGTCTGAATGAGCAGAGGACTGATTTTGGAGGGAGCCAGTGGCAGAAATATGAGCAGAATATATCAGCCTTTTAACTTTCTGTACACTCATGCATCTATCTATGAATTCATCAGACACCACTGGTTACCTTAAAAATTGTGTATGTTGTGGATATTAACAACAACAGTCATAAACATGTATTGAGCCCTTATCATGTGCTCATGTGAAAATTCCTCACTTAATATTCACCCCCAACTAAAACTAAGGAAAGTAAGAGTCTGAGTGATTTGCTCCAGCTCTGTCTGCTGGCAGGATTGGAACCAAGGCAGCGTGACCCCAGGACCTTTGCCTTACCACTCAGCTCTACTTCTTCGTCAGAAACACCAAGCCAGGTATCTGTGGTGGTGGAGCCCGGCAGCTGTCAGAAATATAGACTACTAGGCCGGGCGTGGTCGCTCAAGCCTGTAATCCCAGCACTTTGGGAGGCCGAGATGGGCAGATCGCAAGGTCAGGAGATCAAGACCATCCTGGCTAACATGGTGAAACCCCGTCTCTACTAAAAAATACAAAAAAACTAGCCAGGCAAGGTGGCGGGCGCCTGTAGTCCCAGCTACTCCGGAGGCTGAGGTAAGAGAATGGCGTGAACCCGGGAGGCAGAGCTTGCAGTGAGCTGAGATCTGGCCACTGCACTCCAGCCTGGGCAACAGAGCGAGACTCCGTGTCAAAAAAAAAAAAAAATATATATATATATATATATACATATATAGACTACTAAGTCTTGGGCAAGGCGTTCTCCCGACTTTCTTCTGCATGACATGTGAAACATGCCCTCTCCAGGGGTCAGCTGAAGAACTAGAGTGGTAGTTCCAGGAAAGAAGGTAGGGCTGCTGACCAGGGTTTAGGTTACCAAGCTGCTGACTCTGACTCACCTGAGAAAGCTGACTGGCATTTAAAGCATCCACTCCCCATTTTGTGTCTCCTACAGGCAAACCTGGGGTCAAGGGCAGAAAACCAAAGCATCACCCTGGAAGGTTAGCACTGAAAGTGCCCTTGAATAGTAATGTGTCTATTCCTCTACTCCTTACCTCCTTCAAACCCATTTAGGACCATAGAGGCTATGTCCCTTGTCCTACATTTTCTTGGAAGTTTTGTGACAAATCCTATACTAGAACTCAAATATGAGGACTTTCATGTTCACTGTGCTTCCACAAAAGATGCTAACATGAATTAGTTCCTGTTTTGAAAGGAATAGTATCAACAACAAAAAGGACGTCCACTCAGAGGCCCCATCCGAAGGTTACCAACATCAAAGACCAAAGGTAGATAAATTCACAAAGATGGGGAGAAATCAGTGCAAAAAGGCTGAAAATTCCAAAAACCAGAACACCTCTTCTCCTCCAAATGATCACAACTCCTCACCAGCAAGGGAACAAAACTGGATGGAGAATGAGTTTGATGAATTGACAGAAGTAGGCTTCAGAAGGTGGGTAATAACAAACTCCTCTGAGCTAAAGGAGCATGTTCTAACCCAATGCAAAGAAGCTAAGAACTTTGAAAAAAGGTTAGACAAATCGCTAACTAGAGTAACCAGTTTAGAGAAGAACATAAATGACCTGATGGAGCTGAAAAACACATGAATTAGCTCCTGTTTTAAAATTAGGTTTCCTGGTGAGCAGGCTGGAATAGAATCGTGTGTGTGTGTGCATGCATGTGTGTGTGTGTGTGCGCGCCAAGTTCATAATACAAGCCCAGGACTGACACTCCCTACCACTCCCACGGAAAGGAATTTCTTCTCAGCTCAGCTTGTCTTTCAGGAAAATTTAGATTTTAGGCATCTGACCCAGTAAATGGGATAGGAAGGAGAAGCCCTCACCATCCAGTGAGTTCTGCTTAGGTGTCTTTCCTGCAGAAACACACACACCTGTGTAGCAAGAGGCCTATGCAAGGAAGCCTACAGCAGCATCACAAGAAATAGTGAGGAGTGGAAGGAACTCAAATGCCCATCAATACAGGAGTGATTATCCAGCAGTTAAAATGAATGAAGTGGGTCTTCATAGAGTCAAAGACCCCTCCAGTAGCTGGATAAGGGAGGGATAAATCATGCCTGAGCCAGCAGAGCGTGCCTGACCCCCTAGAGCCTTAAGCAACCCCATACTTCACCCCTCAGAATCAGAGCATCAGCCCAGGAGAGTAGCCACAACTCCAGCATTCAAGTCTATGTATCATCAAGCCTTTTGTGGATCGGGAGACTGTTTCACCAGAGCAGCTGCACTCCTGGTGCCTGAGCAGATGTGCTGCTGTACCCCCTAGGGAAACAGTCTTGGCTGTGTTATTTCACCCTACCCTTTGGGCTGAGCAACTGCAGAGCTCCATCTTCTTGAATGTGAAGCAGCCCTCTGGAGTCTGAGCTGCTGAGGTGTTGCACCTCCCCAAGGTGTTGAGCTATCATTGCACTGCACCTCACCTGCTAGAGCCCAAGCCACAACTGTGCCCCTCAATTCCTAGGAATTCTCCGCCACTGCACCTGGACTCACACACCCTAGGCCACTGTTGTGTTCTACCTCTCCCAAGTCCAGAGTCACCATGATGTGCTACTTCCTCTCCTGATGCCTGAGTTGCCACTGTACTCTGTTGGTTCTAGGCCCAAATTTCTGGAACACTCCTTCCTCCCCAGAGCCATACCAGAACTGTACCCTGGCCCCCAGCATCAGAGTCACAGCTATACACCTGACCCCTGGGCCCAAGCTACTGGGAAGTGCCTCAGAGTAACAGTCCTCTGTTTAGTGGGAGAGCTTCATTCACTTGTCACAGAGAGTGAACCTGCACCCACATTACTGGTTCTACAGTAGTACAACAAGACATTGAAGCCAGGACTCAAACTCCACAGCTACTCCAAGCAGCTGTACTCTGGAACACAGCACCACTGTGGCTGCCTGTGGCCTGTGTCAGACCCAACACCAAGAGGGATCCCTTCAGCTACTTCTTCCCACTGTGGGGAAAAAAAATCAAGAAGACCCCCCTAAAGACTTTTCCACTGAGAGCTCTAACAACCTACCCTGCCGCCACTGCTGCTAGAAACTCCTGTAGCCTTAGCCACTGAATCAGCTGCAGCTATCAATGATGTCAATCACAACTGAAAAAACCACATGGAGACTGCTCTACTGCACCCACCTGGAACCAGAGCCAACACACTCTGACCAACCTAGGACACATATGCCAGTGAAAATCTTTCCCTATGAAAGCTACTCTAAAATTGGAGATGACTATTTCATCAGAGGCACAGACATCAACACAGGGGCACAAGCAGCATGGAAAATAAGAAAATATGACACCATCAAAGCAACATAATTCTCCAGTAACTGACCCTAAAGAAATTAAACTTCACAAATTTCCTGAAAAATAATCAAAATAATGATCTTAAGGAAACTCAGTGAGATACAATAGAATACAGATAGAAAATTCAATGAAACCAGGAGAACAACTCATGATCTGACTGACAAATTCAACAAAAAGATAGATATCATGTAAAAAGAATCAAACAGAAATCTTGGAGGTGCAGAATTCTTCACCTCAAGATTTGAAATCAAAAAAATACAGGTGAGAGCTTCAACAGAGTAGATCAAGCAGAAGAAAACGTCTCTGAACTTGAAGACGAGTCTCTTGAAATAACCTAGTTAGAAGAAAAAAAGGAAAAAATTGTAAAGAGTGAAGAAAGCCTACAGGATTTATGGGACACCATTAAATGAGCAAATGCTCACATTATGAACTTCAAAGGAAGAAAACAGAAACACACACACAAAGTTTATTTAATGAAATAACTGCTGAAAGCTTCTTAAGTCTTGGGAGAGATATGGACATTCAGATCCATGAAGCTCAAAAGTCACCAAACAAATTTATTCCAAAGGCACATTTTTATTAAAATGTCAAAATAAAAGGCAGAATCTTAAAAGCAACAAGAGAAAAGCAGCAAGTGACATAAAGCAAATCCCCATTGGACTATCAGTGAATATCTTAGCAGAAACTTTGAAAATCAGGAGAAAAATGGGATAATATATTCAAAGTACTGAAAGAAAAAAAATGCCAGCCTGGAATACTATACCCAGAAAGTTATCCCTCAGAAATAAAAAAAGAAATACAGTATTCCCCACTTCTTTACTATAATGATGGGTATGTAAATCTTTCAAATTGCTAGTATGAAGATTCAAAGTTAAAATGGTCAAAATAACTATAGCTATAATAAATTACAAAGGAAGATACAATATAAAAAGATGTAAACTGTGATAGCAAAATTACAAAAGTCTTGGGTATTCATATGCAACTAAAGTTAAGTTGTTATCTGTTTAACATAGTCTATCACAACTATAAGATGTTTTAGGTAAGATCCATGGTAACCACAAAACAAAAAGGTACAACAGATACACAAATGAGAAAGAGAAAGAAATCAAAACACTACAGAAAATCACCAAATCACTAAGACAGGCAATAAGAAAGCAAAAAAGAAACAAAGGATCTACAAAACAACCAGAAAACAATTAACAAAATGGCAGGAGTAAGTCCTTATTTATCAATAATAACTTTGAATGTAAACAAATTAAACATTGCAATCAAAAGAGACAAGCTGGATGTGGTGGCACAAATCCCTAATTCCAACTACTCAGGAGAGTGAGGTGAGAAGATTCCTTGAGCACAGAAGCTTGAGACCAGCCTGGACAACATAATAAGACCCCCATCTCAAGAAAAAATAAGACATTGAGTGGCCGACATAGAGTGGGTAAAAAAAAAGATCCAACTATATGCTGTCTGCAAGAGACCCATTTTAACTGTAGAGACATACATAGGCTGAAAGTAATGATGGAATATATTCCATGGAAATAGCAACCAAAAGAGAGAGAGCTTACTATGCTTATATCAGATAAAGTAGACTGTAAGTCAAAAACTGTTACAAAAAACCAAAGATCATTATTAAATGAGAAAGGAGTCAATTCATCAAGACAGCATAACAATTATAAATATATATTCACCTACCACTGGTACACCTAAATATATAAAGCAAATATTAATAAACATGAAGAAAGAAGTAGATAGCAATACAATAAAAGTAGGAAACTTTAATACCTCACTTTCAATAATGGATAGTCAACCAGACAGAAAATTAACCAGAAAATACTGGACTTGAACTGTACATGAGACCAAAATGGACCTAATAGACATATATAAAACCTTCCATCCTAACAACAGGAGAATACACATTCTTCTCTAGTGCACATGAAACATTCTCCAGGATAGACCACATGCTAGGCCACAGAATAAGTCTTAACAAATTTAGGATGATTAAAATTATATCCAGTACTGCTTCTGATCAAAATGGTATGAAACTAGAAATCAGTAACAGGAAGGGTCTTGAAAATTCACGAATATGTGAAACTAATCAACATGCTCCTGAACAACCATAGGTTCAAGGAAAAAAATCAAAAGGAAAATTCAAAAATGTCTTTAACAAATGACAGTGGGAACACAACATATCAAAACTTACGGAATGCAGCAGATGAAGTTCTAAGAGGGAAGTTTAGCAATAAATGCTTGTATTAAAAAAGAAGAAAGATTTCAAATAAATAACCTAACATTATACCTCAATTATCCAGAAAAAGAAAAACAAACTAAAACCAAAGTTAGCTGAAGGAAAATTAATAATAAAGTTCAGAATAGAAATAAGTCAAATGAAGAACAGAAAAATTATAGAAAAAAAAAAACCGTAAGAGTTGGTTCTTTTAAAAAAAATAGATAAAATTGATAAACCCCTAAGTAGACTAAGAAAAAAAAAAGACTTAAAAAAAAGAAAAGTAAAAACATTACAGCGAATGCCTCAGAAATTCAAAGGATCATAGAGACTATTATGAACAGTTACATGCCAACAAATTGTTAACTTAAAATAAATCAATAAATTCCTAGAAATAAATAAACTACCAAATTGAATTAGGAAGAAATAGAGAGATTGAACATACCAACAACAAATAAATTGATTGAAGAAGCAATTAAAAGCCTTTCAACAAAGAAAAGCCTAGGACCAAAATTGCTTCACAGCTGAATTCTACCTAACAGTCAGATAAGAATTAATGTTGATACCTCTTAAACTCTTTCAACTAATTTTTAACAAGGGCACCAAGAGGACACGAGGAGGGAAGGATGGTCTCTTCAACAAATGGTGACGGGAAAACAAACTTTAACATGCAAAACAAATGGAATTGGACCCTTATTTTACACCATACATAAAAATCAGCTCAAAATGAATAAGAGACCCAAAAGTAAGATCTGAAACCATAAAATTTTAGAAGAGAACACAGGGAAAAAGCCCCTTGACATTGGTCTTAGCAATGAATTTTTGGATATCACACCAAAAGCTCAGGCTACAAAAGCAAAACTAAATAAATGGTACTACATCAAACTGAAAAGCTTCGTTATAGTGAAGGAAACAATCAACAAAATGAAAAGACAACTTATGGACTGGGAAAAAATATTTGCAAACTCTGTGCCTGATAAGGGGTTAATATCCAAAATTTATGAAGAACTCTTATAACTAAACAGCAAAAAACAAATAACTTGATTAAAAAATAGACAAAGGGTATGAACAGACATTTCTCTAAAGAAGACATAAAAATGGCCAAAATGTATATTAAGAGGTACTCAACATCACTAACCATAAGGGAAATGCAAATTAAAACCACTATGAGATACCACCTCACACCTGTTAGAATGGCCATTACCAAAAAGATAAGAGATAATAAATGTTGGTAAGAGTGTCAAGAAAAGGTAAGCCTAGTATACTATTGTTGGGAACGTAGATTAGTAGAGCCATTATGGAACCAGCTATGGAGGTTTCTAAAGAAATTAAAAATAAAATTTCCATATAACTCAGTCACCCTTCTTCTGGGTATATATGCAAAGAAAATGAAATTACCACTTCCACTGCTGAGTGTGTTAGCTCATGTCTGTAATCCTAACACTTTGAGAGGCTAAGGCAGAAGGATCACTTGAGCCCAGAAGTTCAAAACCAGCCTGGGCAACATAACAAGACCCTTTCTCTATAAAAAATAAGGTGTGGTGGTGCCTTCTTGTAGTCCCAGCTATTCTGGAGGCTGAGGCAGAAGGATCAACTTGAATCCAGGAGTTTGAGTCTGCAGTGAGCTATGATCACACCAGCCTAGGCAACAGAGCAAGACACTGTCTGAAAAAACAAAAAACAAAAAAGAAGTAGCCACCTCATAAAAATATTCACACCCACATGTTCATTGCAGCCTTATCCACAGCACCTCAGATAAACAACCTAAGTGTCCATCAATGACAAATGGATATAGAAAATGTAAATATATATGTATATGAATATTATTCAGTCTGGGGAAAGAAGGGATTATTCTGCTATTTGCCACAACATAGATGGATCAGGAGGACATTTTGATAAGTGAAATAAACCAGACACACAAAGAAAAAAATTGTGTGGAATCACTTATATGTGGAAACTAAAAAAAAAAGAAAAAAAAAGGCCAACTATACAGACCTGAAGAATCAACATTGTCATTGGTCTCAGTGGTTACGGGGGAGGGGTATGGGGAGATGTCAAAGGATACAAAGTAGCAGATGTACAGAATGAACAAGTCTAGAAGTCTAGAGAGCTCATGTACAACATGACTGTAGTAATAAAATAAAAGTAATATTGTATTTGGATTTTTTGTTAAATGGATTTTAGCTGCTCTTGTCACACATACACAAAGAATAACTATATGAAATGATACATATGTTAAGCTGCCTATAGTAACCATTTTACTATCTGTATATATCCCATAAAGTCATGCTGTAAACCTCAAATATATGCAATAAAATGTATTTTTTTAAAAATATGGAAAAAGAGGAGATGAAGAAGGCAAAGGAAAAAGAAGAGCAGAAATTCTAATGTAAGTAGGGTGTATCAGGGTACTCTTGGAAGAGAGGTCCGAGGTGCCTCCTAGGCTGTTATACTCTTGACCTGACTTGAGAGATGGTCCCTCATACTGAGCATCACAGCAGATACCAGATCTCAGTGCCAAACATAATCTCCATAGCAACTCGGAAGGAAGAAGAAAAATCAAGAAGCATTTTCTGTAACAGGCATATTCCAGTAACTGAAGGTCTCTCAACAACCCAGTTTCTTGATGGCCTTCGTAGAGCACTGCCTGTAGCTGATTATAGCACCCTGGAGAAAGTAACTTTATACTACCAGTATCTTCTTCTGGAACAGACTGTCATGCAGGAGTTGCACCATCTGCATGAATGTGGCCATCCTCCAAGTATGACCTCTGCACTCTCCCCTGCCTGATGAAGTGCCTCCATTCACCCAGCAATCTGTTCAGGGGACTCCACTCTTGCTGGGAGCCTTGCGTAATAGCAGAGGAAGCCTCTTCTCTTCTTGAAGATGACACACTTCTTTTCATCCAGTCTAGTCGAGAGCAGACTGAAGAGTTACATGGATTACATGGAATAACATACCCTTCCCCCACAGCACTTTCCGGTCCTTGGGCTTGTCTTCCCCGGGGTGGAGAAATCAGCCAGACAAGCTACTATCCAAGAGGGTAATAGAAATCTTACCAATACTTGGATGTGTTTGTACCTCTCAGTGGTCAATTTGGGCATTAGATTTGTGGTCAGAAGACTTGAATTAAATCCTGACTCTACCGGTTTTGAGTTGTATGCTCTTTGGCATATTTCCCCCTTTGTAAATAACAATAACAATACTAATGAAAGAAAGATAGCAAAAAAGGTAATACCTCACTAAATAATGGTGCGAATTGGAACAGGTTTATTTTTTACTTGTGCAAGGCTCGTGTGCACGGGCGTACACATGCAAACACTGTTCCACTTGTCTTAGGTGTGTTCTTCAAGCATCTGGAACACATAGGTCTATGGGGAGGAAGGGGATCCAGGTGAGCAGAATGTGCCAAGCAGTCATGACAGAAACAAAATCTCAGTTTCAATCCGAAGGCATATCCAGAAATACCACTGAGCAAAACTGCATCCACCTGTCCTCAAAGATAATCAGAAAGATTCGTTTCAGATTCCTAACATCTGTAACTGTAAGAAAATACAATTTGTGTTGTTTTAAGCACTAAGTTTGTGGTAATTCATTACAGCAGCCATGGGAAATTAATATACCTGGGAACCAGGTGCAGATTTTGATCCTGACGGGTGGGAAGGGGCTGGAAGATCTGCATTTCTAATGGGAGCTTGCCTGTGGTACCTGTTCCGCCGGTCTGCAGACCATACTGTGAGCAGCAAGACCACAGGCAACTTCACCTGCAGCCCTTCCTTCAATGACTGGAACCTCCAGTTAGCATGGCATGGGATCAGGGACCCTGCAGAGCCCACAGTTCCTTTCCTTTGACTGCCTGAGCATCTGTCCCATTGAAACTGGCATGGATCTCTTACCAGGCTTTCAATGTCACCTCGCCTAAGAGATACCCCTTTTATTCCCTTTTGTTGCCCTCTGTTTATTTACTTCACGGAGGATAATCATAAATCTGGGTTTTCGCTCATTTATTTTCCCCCTCCTCATATTTCTGCCCCCACCCACTCTGTGCAGCAAGTGCCTAGCACAGAATATGTACTTCTATGTAAATAAATAAATAAATAAATAAATAAATAAATAAATAAATAAGTGGATGAAAGGTTGAAGGGTTCCCTTAGGTTTTTTTCGAATACATGTGTGCCAGAATCTCTCACAACTTATATTTGGTTTTTGGTTTTGTTTTTATTTTGAGACAAGGTCTTGCTCTGTTGCCCAGGTTGGAGTACAGTGGCATGATCACAGTTCATTGCAGCCTCGGCCTCCCAGTCTCAAGCGATCCTCCTGCCTCAGTCTCCAGAGTAGCTAGAATCACAGGTGCACACCACCACACTTTTTACATTCTTTGCAGAGATGGGGGTCTCTCTGTGTTGCCCAGTCTGGTCTCAAACTCCTGAACTCAAGTGATCCTCCTACATCAGCCTCCCAAAGTGCTGGGATTACAGGCATGAGCCACCACACCCAGCCTACATCTTATATTCACACAACTGGATTTTTCTTTAAGCTACATAATTCAAAAGTTTACATCGATCCAAGGAGCTTTATCTTCTCAGACCGGGCTCTGGGAGATGAAATCAACTTGAGTATTGATTCTTCCCATCCATGTTCAAGATTTCTTCCCAGATTTAAAAAGCCTGCTGTAGTAGATTAGTTTCCTAGAAGCAGACTCTGAGAAGAAGAATGACAGGCAGGAAATGTATGGGGATGTGCTCTTGGGATCCACACCAGTGGGTAGAGCGAGAGAAACATCGGGCAGGAGGAGTTGCTGGGCAGCAATACAGATCCAACAGAGGCCTCAGCTGGTTCCTACAGAGTGCTCTAGAATGGGTGGGCCCTTCAGAGTTCCTGAATTGAGGTCAGGGGGCCCGACCTGTTCACACCTATAACAACCTATCATTGGAGTCAGGCTGCTTCAGAAGGGACCATGCCCAGGAGATTGTTCTCTTCAGTTCTAGGCAAGCCCTAGAGAGGAACTCAGCTGAGAGCTCTCAACCTAGAAAGCTTCCAGCAACCAGGCGATAATTGGGTCCATCCTGATGTAGTGGGAATGTAGGCAGCCTCCACAATATTCTGTATGCATGCCTATTTTCTGAGCCATTTTGTGGCAGGAAACTATTAAATAAGTCCAGAATAGAGATGTGTGGCACACTGATATGAACAAAAGAGAAATAGACTAATGATGCAAAGGAGAAGAAAAACACTGTTTTTTTTTTTTTTTTTTTTTTTTTTTTTTTTTTCTGGAGGCAGGTTCTTGTACACACACTTTTAAATGACCAGATCTCATAAGAATTCACTCACTATAACGAGGACAGCACCAAAAGAAACTAGGAAGGACTTGAGGGTATATACAAACAGCCTGTCTCGGAGACAGAGTTCTTCTGAGATGGGCCACAAGGAGAATGTGATACACAAAAATGTTAAGAGTTTGAGGGAAGGAGGGGAGCATTTGGGGCGGTTCATGGGTGGAAGTCTCAGTGTTCT
Source organism: Piliocolobus tephrosceles (assembly GCF_002776525.5). Classification (NCBI taxonomy): domain Eukaryota; kingdom Metazoa; phylum Chordata; class Mammalia; order Primates; family Cercopithecidae; genus Piliocolobus; species Piliocolobus tephrosceles. Next base: position 141,548,770 of record NC_045437.1, on the reverse strand, counting down.
CAATATAAACCAGAAGAGGAAAGGTCTACATGGGACGACAGTGTAATAAGGAATCAACAGAAAGGAATAAGATGATTGCTTGGGGCAGTGAGGGGCAAGCCAGGCTGGCTCTCAGGAGTTTTCAGGGGACCCAGTCATGGGAATTTATGGCTCCCCTCCAGCAGTCTTGAAACACAGCAGGGACAGCAGATGGTTCTGAGCTGGCAATGTAGGGGTGGCCAGGGGACAATGGGGTGACAGAATCCAGGGAGCTGGTGAGAGACTCACTGAAATAGGTGACCTTGGAGTCAGGCTGGATGGGGAGGTCAAGGTGGGTGGCAAGGGAAATGAGAGCAAGAATGGTCCATGACATAAGGTCATCAGAAGACTGTCTAGCAGATTCAGGAGTCAGTTTGTATATTCTCCCCATCCAAATCTCATATTGAAATTTAATCCCCAATGTTGGAGGTGGAGCCTAGTGGGAAGTGATTGGATCGTGGGGGCGGATTTCTCATAAATTATTTAGTATCACCCCCTTGGTGCTGTCCTTGTTATAGTGAGTGAATTCTCATGAGATCTGGTCGTTTAAAAGTGTGTGGCGGGCCGGGCACAGTGGCTCACGCCTGCAATCCCAGCACTTTGGGAGGCTGAGGCAGGCAGATCACCTGAGGTCAGAAGTTCAAGACTAGCCTGGCTAACATGGAGAAACCCCATCTCTACTAAAAAAAAAAAAAAAAGAAAAATACAAAAAACAATTAGCTAGACATGGTGGTGTATGACTGTAGTCCCAGCTACTCGAGAGGTTGTGGCACAAGAATCACTTGAACCCGGGCAGTGGAGGTTGGCAGTCACCTGAGATTGCGCTACTATACTCCAGCCTGGGCAACAGAGCGAGACTCTGTCTTAAAAAAAAAAAAAAAAAAAAAAACAGTGTGGCGCCTCCCCTTTCTCTCTCTTTTGCTCCTGCTTTTACCATGTGATGTGCCTGCTTGTGCTTCACCTTCTTCTAAAAGTAAAAACTTCCTGAGGCCCTCCCAGAACCTGAGCAGATGCCAGCACCATGCTTGTACAGCCTGCAGAACTGTGAGCCAATTAAACTTCTTTTCTTTATAAAGTACCCAGTCTCAGGTATTATTTTTACAGCAATTCAAGAACAGCCTAACACAGAGTAGGAGAGCAGACAAAGTGGATGGTGCGGATAGGAACGTCAGAGATCATGTTTGTAATGCTGGAGAGTAAGAAGGGGTCCTAGTGCCTGCTGAGGGTGATGAGGGAAGTGCCATCCTGCAGAGAAGTCAGGTCCAAAAACCACCCAATGTATTCTGCTTAAAATGATGTTATTACTGTAGGTGCATGTGCATTAAAGAGTTTAAACTATATATATACACACACACACAATATATATATATATATATATATATAGTGAATATATATATAGTGTATAGTGAATTAAAAAGCTAGTTCCCTTTCAAACAACTTCAGCCCTATCCCAAGCTCAGCCCCCTATATAAAGGCAACCACTGGTATTTTGGGGTGACCTTCCAAATCTTTGGCTCTATATTCTAGACATATGCATATGTGATCCCATTTCTGGAAGAAATATTAAATATATTATATATGTGTGTTATATATGTCATATATATCATTATATATCATAATATATCATATATAACATATATGATGTATATGATATATAAAGTATATAACATATATACACACACCCTTAAGATAACATTAATCACATAATAATCAAACATATCCATATATTCATACTAGATATCATATTATATAATTACAAATATATAATTACATTATAGTATAATATATTATATTATATAATGTATATTAATTTGCACACCCTTCATGCTTGATTTCACTGGAATTGCCCCACGTTGTGAAAATGGCAACTCTGGCTTTGCCTGTTTAACTTGACTTGTCACTGGGTCTTTCAAGTGAGAAAGATGGGAGCTCTTTATGGAAAAGAGAACTTTACTGAGGGCAGCCCAGATGGCAGCCTGTGAAGGGTGAGGTCCATGGGTAAAGCTGGCCCAGAAAGATTTTCTCTTTCCTCCTGCTAGAGGCAGTAAAGTTGTGTCTCAGTGTTTTTGGCACATCTAGGAGTATTTTCCTCTTTCCGGTGGGAGTTGTATCTCCTTTCCTGTAATCTAAACAAGTTCAAAACAAACTCCTAAACAAAGGGACTCTCTGCTCCATGGTTCTCAACTCCATTCCCTTGAGAGGCAGGAGCCGAGATTCTACTCTTCTGATTACTTTCCCAGGCGAGACCCACAGACAATCCCACCCCAGGCCTTCCTCTTGCACCTTGCCAGTGGCCACCAATTGTTATGAACATCCTTATGCGTGTAGCATTTTACACCCTTTATTTATGCTCTCATAATTATGCAGGGAAAAGAAGATTGTTTTCCTGATAAAAGTTATTTGAGGACTTTTGATGACCTGAGGTTCACTGAATGGTCTTGCCTAAGACTGGAATTGATCACCATTCAGCTGGATGAGATAAAATGAATCCTAGACAAAGGACAGTGAGAGGCCCAAATTTGAGTCCTGATTCTGCCCCTCTGCCTCATCACGACGCTGAGAGGCTGAGCAGCTGATCCAAGGGTGCATTCATCAATTATGAAATTGAAACATAACCTCTGCCCTGTGTGCTTTACAGAGTGGATGTGAGAGGAAATTCAGAAGTATTTTTGGAAGCATTTTGTTAATTTTGAGATGCTGGGGACATCATCAAAACGAAAAACTTTTGTGCTTCAAAGAACACCATAAAGAAATTGAAAAGACCACCCAGGAAGACAATATTTGCAAATCTTATATCTGATACAATATAGAATATATAAATATATATAAACACACATATCTATAATATATAAAGAATTCTTACAACTTAAAAATCAAAGTAAAAATAACCAATTTAAAAACAAATAAAAGATCTGAATAAATATTTCTCCAAAGAAGATATATAAATGGCCAATAAGCTCATAGAAAGATGATTGACATCATTAGTCCTCAGGGAAAACCACAATGAGATACCACTTTATACCCACTAAGATGGCTACAATCAAAAGGCCAGATGATAACAAGCATTGGCCAGGATGTGGAGCAATCAGAACCTTAATACAATGGTGATGGGGATGTATAATGCTGCAGCCACTTTTAAAAACCAGTCTGTTAGTTCTTCATCATTGATATGGTTTGACTCTGTGTCCCCACCCAAATCTCATCTTGAATTGTACTCCCATAATTCCCATGTGTTGTGGGAGGGACCCACTGGGAGATAATTTGAATCATCGTGGTGGATTCTCCCATACTGTTCTTGTGGTAGTGAATAAGTCTCACGAGATCTGACAATTTTATCAGGGGTTTCTGCTTTTGCATCTGCTTCATTTTCTCTTGCCACCACCACATAAAAAATGCCTTTCATCTCCTGCCATAATTCTGAAGCCTCCCCAGCCATGCGGAGCTGTAAGTCCAATTAAACCTCTTTATCTTCCCAGTCTCTGGTATGTCTTTATCAGCAGCATGAAACTGAGTAATACAGTAAATTAGTAACAGTAGAGTGAGACATTGCTGAAAAAATACCTGAAAATGTGGAAGCAACTTTGGAACTGGGTAATAGGCAGAGGTTGGAAGAGTTTGGAGGGCTCAGAAGAAAACAGGAAAATGTGGGACAGTTTGGAACTTCCTAGAAACTTGTTAAATGGCTTTGACAAAAATACTGATAATGATATGGACAATGAAATCCAGGCTGAGGTGGTCTCAGATGGAGATGAGGAACTTGTTAGGAACTGGAGCAAAGGTGATTCTTGTTATGTTTTAGCAAAGAGACTGGTAGCATTTTGTCCCTGCCCTAGAGATTTGTGGAACTTTGAACTTGAGAGAGATGACTTAGGGTATCTAGTGAAAGAAATTTCTAAGCAGCAAAGCATTCAAGAGGTGACTTGGGTGCTGTTAAAAGCATTCAATTTTAAAAGGGAAGCAGAGCATAAAAATTTGGAAAATTTGCAGCCTAGCAATGTGATAGAAAAGAAAATCCCATTTGCTGAGGAGAAATTCAAGCTGGTTGCAGATATTTGCATAAGTAACAGGGAGTTGAATGTTAATCCTCAAGACAATGGGGAAAATGTCTCCAGGGCATGTCAGAGACCTTTGTGACAGCCTCTCCCATCACAGACCTGCAGGTCTAGGAAGAAAAAATGGTTTTGTGGGCCAGGCCCAGGGTCCCCATGCTGTGTACAACCTAGGGACTTTATGCTCTGTGTTCCAACCACTGAAAGGAGCAAACATAGAGCTCAGGCCATGGATTCAGAGGGTTCAAGCCCCAAGCCTTGGCAGCTGCCACATGGTGTTGAGGCTGCGGGTGCACGGAAGTCAAGAATTGTGGTTTGGGAACCGCCGCCTGGATTTCAGAAGATGTACGGAAAGCCTGGATGCCTAGGCAGAAGTTTGCTGCATAAATGGGGCTCTCATGAAGAACCTTTGTTAGGGCAGTGCAGAAGCGAAATGTGGGGTTGGATCCCCTACACAGAGTCCCTACTGGAGTACTGCCCAGTGGAGCTGTGAGAAGAGGCTCCCCATCCTCCAGACCCTAGAATGGTAGATCAACCTACAACTTGTACCGTGTGCCTGGAAAAGCCACAGACACTCAACACCAGCCCATGAAAGCAGCTGGAGGGAGGCTGTACCCTGCAAAGCCACAAGGGCTGAGCTGCCCAAGACCATGAGAACCCACCTCTTACATCAGCGTGACCTGGATGTGAGACCTGAATTCAAAGGAGATCATTTTAGAGCTTTAAAATTTGACTGCCCCGCTGGATTTCAGACTTTCATGGGCCCTGTAACTCCTTTGTTTTGTCCCATTTATCTCATTTGGAATGGCTGTATTTACCCAATACCTGTACCCACATTGTATCTAGGAAGTAACTAGCTTGCTTTTGATTTTACAGGCTCATTGGCAGAAGGGAATTGCCTTGTCTCAGATGGGACTTTGAACTGTGTATGTTTGAGTTAATGCTGAAATGAGTTAAGACTTTGGGGGACAGTTGGGAAGGCATGATTAGTTTTAAAATGTGAAGACATGAGATTTGGAAGGGCCAGGGGTGGAATGATATGGTTTGGCTCTGTGTCCCCACCCAAATCTCATCTTGAGTTGTACTCCCACAATTCCCATGTGTTGTGGGAGGGACCCGGTGGGAGATAATTTGAATCAGAGTGGTGGAGTCCCCCATACTGTTCTCGTGGTAGTGAATCAGTCTCACAAGATCTGATGGGTTTATCAGGGGTTTCCACTTTTGCATCTTACTCATTTTCTCTTGCCACCACCATGTAAAAACCACCTTTCACTTCCCACCATGATTCTGAGCCTCCCAGCCATATTTAACTGCAAGTCCAATTAAATATCTTTTTCTTCCCAGTCTTGAGTATGCCTTTATCAGTCAGCAGCATGAAAATGCACTAATACAATCATGTTAAACATAGACTTACTGTTTGATCCAGCAACTCTACTGCTAGTTTTGTATCCCTAAGAAAAATGAAAACTATGTTCACACAGAAACTTGCACATGAATGTTTATGGTAATATTATTCATAATAGCCAAAAGGTAGAAACAACCCAAATGCCTGGTAATGGATGAATGAATACAAATGTGGTATATGCATACAATAGAATATTATTCCCCAACAAAAACAAATCAAATACCCATACATGATACAACATGGATAAACCTTAAAAACATTATGCTAAATGAAAGAAGCCAGTTACAAAATACCACATGCTGCATGTATGATTCTATTTCTTTGAAATGTCCAGAATAGGCAGATCTATACACACAGAAAGTAGTTGCTTGGGGCTGGGGGGCATGAGGGAATTGAAGAGTAATAGCTAAAGGGCACAGGGTTTCTTTATGACATGTCACAAATGTTCTAAAATTGATTGTGATGAAGGTTGTGCAACTATGCTATTATACTAAAATTCACTGAGCTGTACAATTTAAATAGGTGAATTGAGAGCCTTCAAGATGGCTGACTAAAGGCATCTGGTGCTTGCCTCCTCCACAAAGAAGAACGAAAATAGAGTAGAACACTTTGAATATATCGTCTAAGAAACAACATTGGCATTCAACTGAGAAATGACAGGAAGCACCCAAAGTAAGGAAGGAGAGGGAAGTCAGGCAGTCTGCTTGGCCAGGATTGGCTGGGAGCCTGGGGAGGCTCCACAATGCAGGAAAAGGATAAGTGAGTGACTCCCAGAGGTCAACATTTCCACTACAGACTCCTGCATCCTCTACATGGGAAAGCCCTAGACCCTTGCAGTCTTCAAGACTAATATCAAAAGCTGCCTGAAGATCACACAAAGGCATTGTTCCAGAAAGGGAGCTCATGCTGGGCCCCACACACCCCAAACCCTAAGCAGCGACAGCAAAATGCCATATTGAGAGCCCAGCTTCCAACAGACCACAGACTCCAGGGCTGAAGAGTAAGCCATTAGCAAAACCCCACTGCCCCCCACAATGAAGCCACTGCACATTTTCATGCATCGCAATGACAAACCCCCCTACCCTCAATGACTGCTTATGGCTGCCGCTGCCAGGATTCAAGCATGAGCAAAATGCATACTCCCCAGCCACCTGCATATGGCTCCTGCCACTAAAAGCAACCCTGCCACTCCCACAACCCCTGAGCAGGCCTACAGTGCAGCTACTGCAGTCCCGACCTGAATATTCTGCCTTGGCCTGGAGATCACCCCACCGCTGCCGACCACAGCCAGCACCTGCAAGCCCCACCAGCAGACCTAAAGGACAGAACTGCGTGGCTCACTCCACCACCCAAACCTCCTAGTGCCAGAGCACACAGTGCAGGGACCTGGAGACTGCCTAGTCCAGTCCGTCACCATTTGCACTTAAGCACTTCTCCCAGGGGCCTGAGGCGAGACTCATTCGGCCTGCCACTGCCACTGCAGTTGACACTTGCCCACCCATGCTACCAGTGGGCCTAAGGTTCACCCTGCCTCTGCCTACCACAGCTAGTACCTGCAAGTACCCCTGGGAGGACTAAGGACCAGTTTGCCCAGCCTTGCTCTGCTCCCCCACCACCAGCACCAGAGGATGTGGTCCAGAGACCCAGGGAACTCCCAACCCAGTCTACCATTGTTGGCACCTGAGCACTCCTCCTGGAAGCTTGAGTTCAAGCCCACCCAACCTGCCATTACCACCACAGTGGGCACACACCTATAGGCCCAGGGACTGGCCCACCCAGCCCATCACAGCCACTGTCAACACAAGTACAGACCATGTAGGATCCAGAGATTAGTCCATCTACTGCTACTACAATCACCCATGCCATGACCATTGCCCAGAGGCCTGAAAACCCACCCATTTGCCTGGCCCAACTCTGCCACTGCCAGCACCTGAGAAAGCCACCTGGGGATCCAAGAATTGGACTTCCTGGAACCACTAAAACCAGTGCCAATATATCCCATCCTGGAGCCCAAGGACAGACATGCTCAGCCCACTACTGCCACCATAGAGTCTCAAGATAGGACCACCTGGCATTGTTGTATCCAATAAAACTTTGCCACAGTCTCCACTCCACTAACAACTTCACCCTAAGCCACTCAGGAAGTCACAGACACCACTGACAATGTTTACAGCTGAAGAAATCATATGGAGACCACACTACTGCATACATCCAAAATCAATGGCAAAGTGCCCGACCCAACTAACACTGTAGATACATCTTCAAAAAAGTACCCTCCCCTATGAAAGCAAATTCCAAAAATTGAAAGAAACAACTGTTACACCAGATGCACAGACATCAGTGTAAAAACATATGAAACATGAAAAAGCAAGAAAATATGACACCTCCAAGAGAACACAGTAATTCTCCAGCAAGAGTTCAGTCAAAAGGAAATCCATGAAATCTCACATAAAACACTCAAAATAATGATGCTAGAGCAGGAGGAAAAATGGCACCTAGGAGGCAGGACTAACTTGCAGCTCCACTTGGATGGACAGAGCAGCGTGTGGAGACTCACACTGTGAATGTTTGCTCCAAGAACCACCACAAGAACATACGAGGGAAACCAAAAGAATTCACAGACCCTTTGAAAGAAGCAGCTTGCTGCTGCAAACTATGAGTGGGGAAAATCTGCCTCCAAACACACATCCTCACTGGGGAACGTGAAAACCCAGATAACTGAAGAAGGATTTAACCTTACCTAGAGCTGAAGCAAATTTAGCAAGCCAAGTGAAATATAAAAGTAGAAGAAGCAGAAGGAAGAGCCTGTAGGCATTCTCAGTCCCCAGGGAAGCCATTTCTGACTTTATCTCGCAGGGGTCCTTGGGGGAAGGCAGCCAGTGGAACTAGGGAAGGGCCACAGGCTATAGGAGGCTTCCAGCTGAACTATGTAATAATTCCAATCAAGTGTGAATTTTCTTGGGCAGAATCTGTGGGCTAGCAGGGTGAACGGAAAGTGCAGAGATGAGCACAGAAGTCATAGAAGGCAGGGAGGGTCAAGGCCTGAAAGTACTGCTTGCTTTCTCAGCAAGGAAGCTTGTAGCCTGAGGCAAGATCTCAGCCCTGCACACTGGAGGCCTGGATATAAATTCAGCTTTATGGAGAATATGGCAGGAGTGAGACTGGCTTTGCTGGCTGCACAGGAGCTGGGTGAGACCTGTCACTGCCAGCTTTCCCCCACTTTCTTGGCCAACTGTATAAAGCAACAGAGGCAGCCATAATCCTCCTTGGAACATAACTCCATTGGCCTGAAAACCACACTCCCATCCCCCTCAGTGGCCATGGCAAGCCCTGCCCAAGGAGAGTCTCAGCTCAGACACACCTAACCCTGCCCCCACCTTATAGTCTTTCTCTACCCACCCTGGTAGTCAAAGACAAAAGACATAAGGTTGTGGGAGACCTATGGCCCCAACCATCACCAGAGAAACCCAATACTTATCCAAGTGACCTTAGGACAAGTTTGTATCCTTCTTCTACTAGCACAGCTGGTGCTCTGTTGAAAGTGCCACCTCCTGACTGGAAGCCAATCAACTCAAGCCATTAAAGCAACCCATAACAGAACAACCCTACTCCATGGAAGGAGAAGACAACAGCCAATTCCACCACCTAAAACATCCTGGCTAACCAGAGGTCCTGAGTCTGTCCATATTACAGCTTTACTGCTAGCATAACCAGCATCCAAAAAAAACCAGTGCACTAAACAAAAGTATAACCAAGGACTCTCACAGAATCCACTTCACTCCCCTACTACCACCACCAGAGCAGGTGCTGGTCGCCATGGCTGGGAGACCTAGACTAGACCCAGAAAAGCAATAGCAGTCACTGCAGTCCAGCTCTCAGGAAGCCCCATCCCTAAGGGAAGGGGGAGAGCACCAGATCAAGGCATCCCCCCCTGGGACAAAAGAATCTGAACAGCAGACCTTGAGGCCCAGATCTTTCCTCTGACACAGTCCACCCAAATGAAAAGGAACCAGAAAAACAATTCTGTTAACATGACAAAACCAGTTTCTTTAACACCCCCCAAAAGATCACACTAGCTCACCAGCAATGGATCCAAACAAAGAAGAAATCTTTGAATTGCTAGACAAAGAATTCAGAAGTTTGATTATTAAGTTACTCAAGTAGGCACCAGAGAAAAAGTGAAAACCAACTTAAGCAAATTTTTAAAATAATACAGGATATGAACCATGATGTCTTCAGAAAAATAGACATCATAAATAAAAAGCAATCACAACTTCTGGAAATGAAAGACACACTTAGAGAAATACAAAATACACTGGAAAGTTTCAACAATAGACTAGAAAAAGTAGAAGAAAAAATTTCACAGCTCAAATACAAGGCTTTCAAATTAACCCAATCCAACAAAGATGAAGAAAAAAAGAATAAGTAAAAATGAACAAAGCCTCCAAGAAGTTGGGGATTATGTAAAATGACCAAACTTAAGAATAACTAGTTTCCCTGAGGAAGAAGAGAAATCTAAAAGTTTGGAAAACTTATTTTAGGGAATAATTGAAGAAAACTTCCCTGGCCTTGTTGGAGACCTAAACATTTAAATAAAAGAAGCTCAAAGAACACTCAAAAAATTCATCACAAAAGGATTATCACCTAGGCCAGGGGCAGTGGCTCACACCTGTAATCCCAGCACTTTGGGAGACCCAGGCAGGTGGATCACCTGAGCTCAGGAGTTCAAGACTAGGCTGCCTAATACGGTGAAAACCCATCCCTATTAAAAATACAAAAATCAGCCAGGTATGGTGGTGCACATCTGTAATCCTAGCTACTAGGGAGACTGACGCATGAGAATCACTTGAACCTGGGAGGCAGAAGTTGCAGTGAGCCAAGATCATGCCACTGCACTCCAGCCTGGGTGGCAAAGTAAGACTCTGTCTTCAAAAATAATAATAATAATAATAATAAAGGTTATCATCTAAACACATAGTCATCAGGTTATCTAAAGTCAAGACAAAAAAACAAATCTTAAGAACTATGAGGCAAAAGTATTAGGTAACCTATTAAGGAAAATCTATCAGATAAACAACAGATTTATCAACAAAAACCCTACAAGCTAGAAGGGATTGAGGTCCTATCTTTAGCCTCTTTAAACAAAATAATTATCAACCAAGAATTTTGTATCCAGTGAAACTCAGTTTTATAAATGAAGGAAAGATAAAGTCTTTTTCAGACAAACAAATCCTGAGATAATTCACCACTACCAAGCCAGCACTACAAGAACTGCTAAACAGAGTCCTAAATTGTGAAACAAAACTTCAAAACACACCAAAATAGAACCTTCTTAAAGCATAAACATTGCAGGGCCTATAAAACGACAACACAATGGGGAAAAAATGTATTCAGGCAATAGCTAGCACTATGAATAGTATAGTAGCTCACATCTCAATACTAATGCTAAATATAAATGGCCTAAATTCTCCACTTAAAAGATACAAAATGGTGGAATGGATAAGAATTCACCAACCATGTATCTGCTGTCTTCAAGAGACTCATCTAACACTAAGGACTCACATAAACTTAAGGTAAAGGGGTAGAAAAAGATACTCCATGCAAATGGACCCAAAAGCTAGCAGGAGTCACTATTTTTATATCAGACAAAAGAGACTTTAAAGCAACAACAGTTAAAAAAAGAAAGAAAACTAAAGAGAAACATTATGTAATGATAAAAGGACTAGTTCAACAGGAAAATATCACAATCCTAAATATATATGCACCTAACACTGGAACTCCCAAATTTATAAAAAATTACTACTAGACCTAAGAAATGAGATCGATGACAATAAAATAATAATGGAGGACTTCAATACTCCACTGACAGCACTAGACAGGTCATCAAGACAGATAGCCAACAAAGAAACAATGGACTTAAACTGTACCCTAGAACAAATGGACATAGCAGATATTTACAGAGCATTCTATCCAACTACTGCAGAATATACATTTTATTCATCAGTGCATGGAATATTCTCCAATATAGACCACATGATAGGCCACAAAACAAGTCTCAATAAATTTTAAAAACTTGGAATTATATCAAATACTCTCTCAGACCACAGTGAAATAAAACTGGAAATCAACTCCAGAATAAACTCTCAAAACCATACAAATACATAGAAATGTAATAACCTGCTCTTGCATGATTGTTGGGTCAGCAATGAAATCAAGATAGAAATTTAAAAATTATTTGAACTGAATGATAACAGTGACAGAACATATCAAAACCTCTGGGATACAGGAAAAGTGGTGCTAAGAGGAAAGCTCATAGCATTAAATGCCTACATTGAAAAGTCTGAAAGAGCACAAGTAGACAATCTCAGAGTACACCTCAAGGAACTAAAGAAACAAGAACAAACCAAACCCAAACCCAGCAGAAAAAAAGAAATAACAAAGATCAGAGCAGACTAAACAAAATTGAAACAAAAAATACAAAAGATAAATGAAATAAAAAGCCGCTTCTTTGAAAAGATAAACAAAATTGATAGACCATTATCAAGATTAACCAAGAAAAGAACAGAAAAGATTCAAATAAGCTCAATTACAAATGAAATGTGAGATATTACAACCAATACAACAGAAATACAAAGATCACTCAAGGCTACTATGAACACCTTTATGCATAAAAACTAGAAAATCTAGAGGCAATGGATAAATTCCTGGAAATATAGAACCCTCCTAGATTAAACCAGGAAAAAATAGAAATTCTGAACAGACAAATAAGAAACAGTGAGATTGAAATGGTAAATTTTTAAATGGACAACAAAAAAGTCCAGTCCCAGATAATTCATAGCTGAATTCTAACAGACATTCAAAGAAAAATTACTACCAATCCTACTGAAACTATTCCAAAAGATAGAGAAAGACAGACCCCTCCCTAAAGTATTCTATGAAGCCAGTATCACCTTAATTCCCAAAACAGGAAAGGATAATAACAAAAAAAGAAAACTACAGACCATATGCCTGATAAATATAGAAGCAAAAATTCTCTACAAAATACTAGCTAACTGAATCCAAAAGCGTATCAAAAAGATAATCCACCATCATTAAGTGGGTTTCGTACCAGGGATGCAGGGATGATTTAACATACACAAGTCAACAAATGCAATACGTCACATAAAAAGAATCAAAAACAAAATCATATGATCGTATCAATAGATGCAGAAAAAGCATTTGACAAAATCCCGCATTCCTTTATGATTAAAACCCTCAGCAAAATTGGCATGGAAGGGCCATACCTTAAGGTAACAAAATCCATCTATGACAAATCCACAGCCAACATTATACTCACTGGGGAAAAGTTAAAAGCCTTCCAAGAACAGGAACAAGTCAAGGATGCCCACTCTCACCACTTCTATTCAACATAGTACTGGAAGTCCCAGCCAAAGCAATCAGACAAGAGAAAGAAATAAAGAGCATACAAACTGGTAAAGCATACAAACTGGTGTCTCTGTTCACCAATTATATGATTGTATACCTAGAAAACCCTAAGTACTCATCCAGAAAGCTTCTAGATCTGATAAATGAATTCAGTAAAGTATCGGGATATAAAATCAATGTACACAAATCAGTAGCACTGCTATACACCAACAGCAACCAAGCTGAGAATCAAATAAATAACTCAATCCCTTATACAAGAGCTGCAAAAAATAAATGAAATACTTCGGAATATGCCTAACCAAGGAGGTGAAAGACCTCTACAAGGAAAGCTACAAAACACTACTGAAAGAAATCATACATGACACACACAAATGGAAAAACATCCATGCTCATGAATGGATATAATCAATATAATATAATCAATATTGTGAAAACGAACATACTGCCAAAAGCAACTCACAAATTCAATGCAATTGTCATCAAAATACTATCATCATTCTTCAAAAAACTAGAAAAAACAATCCTAAAAGTGGGATCCAGCAATCCCACTACTGGGTATCTACCCAGAGGGAAAGAAGTCATTATATGAAAATGATACTTGTACATACATGTTTATGCAACACAATTTGCAATCACAAAACATGGAATCAGCCCAAATGCCCATCAATCAATGAATGGATAAAGAAAATGTGATAGATAGATAGATAGATAGATAGATAGATAGATAGATAGATAGAT
>NC_045437.1:141522975-141535125 GCF_002776525.5 Piliocolobus tephrosceles | reverse complement strand
GATAGATAGATAGATAGATAGATAGATAGATAGATAGATAGATAGATAGATAGACCGACCATGAAATACTACTCAGTCATAAAAAGGAAAAAAATAATGGCATCTGTCACAACCTAGATGGAATTAGAGACCATTATTCTAAGTGAAGTAACTCATGAATGGAAAACCAAACATTGTATATTCTCACTTACAAGTGGGAGCTAAGCTATAAGGATGCAAAGGGGTAACAATGATACAATGGACTTTGGGGACATAGGGGGAAGAGCGGGGGTGGTTGAAGGATAAAAGACTGCACATCAGGTATGGTGTACACTACTTGGGTGATGGGTGCACCAAAACCACAGAAATCACCAGTAAAGAGCTTATCCGTGTAACCAAAAATCACCTATTCGCAACAAAACTATTGAAATAATAAAAAAATTATGTTTTAATTTAAAAAACAAAATAATGATATTAAAAAAGCTCATTGAGATACAAGAGAATACAGAACAATAATACAAAAAATCAAAATAAATTCAGGATATGAATGAGAAATTTTCCCAATAGATAGCATAAAAAAGAGTCAAATGTAAATTCTGGAACTGAGGAATTCATTAAATGCAATATGAAACACATTTGAAAGCTTCAACATTAGACGTAACCAGGCAGAAGAAAAAATTTCAGAACTTGAAGATAAGTCATTTGAAATAAACCAGGCAGAAAAAAAATACAGAAAAAAAAGAATTTAAAATAATGAACAAAGCTTATATGACCTATGGAACACTGTCATATGACTAAATACTCAAATTTTCAGTATCCTGGAGGAAAGAGAAAGTGAAAGGGTTAGAAAACCTATTTAACAAACCAGTAGCTGAAAACAGTCCAAATCTAGCAAGAGATTTAGACATCCAGATTAAACTTTCCACTTAAAATAGATAGTCTCCTGAATGGATTTTAAAAAACATGACCCAGCTATTGGCTCCTACAAGAAAATCATCTCACCTGTAAAGACATATAGACTGAAAGTGAAGGGACAGAAAATGATATTCCATGCAAATGGAAACCAAAAGTGAGCAGGAATAGCTATACTTAAATAAAAGAGAGTTTAAATCAAAAACAGTAGAAAGAGACAAAGAAGGTCATTATGTAATGATAAAGGAATCAATCCAGCAAGAGGATATGGCAGTTCTAAACATATATTCACCCAACACCAGAGCACCAGCATATATAAGGTAAATACTATTAGATCTAAAGTGAGAGATAAGCTCCAATACAACAACAGTTGAGGACTTCAACACCCCACTGTCATCATCTAGATGAGAGATCATTAGACAGATCATCTAGATAGAAAATTAACAAAAGAAATCAGATTTAAACTGCACATTAGACCAAATTTTCTTCACAGATATTTACAGAACATTTCACCCACAGCTACAAAATACACATTCTTCTCTCTAGGAGAGACCATATATTAGGACACAAAACAAGTCTCAAAAATTTTTTTAAATTAAAATTATATCACCCAGCTGCTAAGACCACAGTGGAATAAAACTAGAAATCAATAATAAAATGAACTTGGGAAACTATAAATATGTAAAAGTTAAAAACATGCTCCTGAATGACCACTGGGTCAAGGATGAAGTTAACGAGGAAGTAAGAAAATTCCTTGAAACAAATGAAAAGCAAAAATCAACATACCAAAACCTATGAAACACAGCAAAAGTAGTGCCAAGAAGGAAGCTTCTAGTAATAAATGCCTACATCAAAAAGTAGAAAGATTCCAAACAAACAATCTAAAGGATGCACCTCAAGGAATTAGAAAAGCAAGAATAAACCAACCAAAAATTAGTAGAAGTAAAAAAAATAAAATAAAAATCAGAACAGAACTAAATGAAATAGAGGTGAAAAAGCTACAGAAAGTCAATGATATCAAAAGTTATTTTTTGGAAAGATAAACAAACTCAATAAACCACTAGCTAGACTAACCAAGATAAAAAAGCAGAAGTCCCAAATAAACAAAATCAGAAATGGAACGGAAACATTACAACTGATACCAAAGAGATACAAAAGATCATCAGAGACTGTTATGAACAACTATATGCTGACAAACTGGAAAACCTACAAGAAATGGATGAATTCTGGACACATACAACCTACCAATATTAAATTAGAAAGAAATTAAAAACTTGAACAGAACAATAACAAGTAATGAGATTGAATCAGTAACAAAAATCTTCCAACAAAGGAAAGTTCAGGAATGATGGCTTCACTGCTGAATACTACCAAACTTTCAAAGGAGAACTCACACCAATTCTCCTAAAACTATTCCAAAATCTTGAAGAGGAGGGAACTCTTTCTAACTCATTCTACAAGATCAGCATTACTCTGATATCAAAAACAGATAAAGACGCAACAACAACAACAAAAACTACAGGCCAATTACCCTTGATGATCATAGATGCAAAATCGTCAGCAAAATACTAGCAAATTGAATCCAACAACACATCAAAAAGATAAACACCACAATCAAGTGGGATTTGTCCCAAGGATGCAAGGATGGTTCAATATATATAAATCAAAAAACATGATACATCACATTAACAGAATGAAGAACAAAACTCATATGATCATCTTAATAGATGCAGAAAAAGCATTTGACAAAATTCAACATGACTTTCTTATAAAAACTCTCAGTAAACCAGGCATTAAAGGAACATTCCTCAACATAATAAAGGCCACATGTAACAAACCCACAGCTAACATTATACTAAGAGAGAAAAAGCTGAAAGCCTGTCTTCTAAGAACTGGAACAAAACAAGAATGCCCACTTTTACCACTCCTATTCAACATAGTACTACAAGTCCTGCTCAGAACGATCAGACAAGGGAAAGAAAAAGCATCCACATTGCAAAAGATGAAATCAAATTGTTCCTCTTTGCAGATAATACAATCTTATGTCTAGAAAATCCTAAAGACTCCACCAAAAAACTCTTAGATATAAATAAATTTGGAAAAGTTACAGAATACAAAATTAGCATACAAAAATCAGTAGCATTTTTAACACACCAATAATGAAATACTTGAGAATAAAATCAAGAAGACAATTCCACTTATAATGGCTACACAAAAAATAAAATAAAACCAAGGTATGGTGGTTCACACATTGTAATTCCAGCACTTTGGGAAGCCAAAAACGATTGCTTGTGGGCAGAAGTTCAAGAACAACCTGGCCAACACAGAGAGGTGCCATCTCTTAAAAAAAAAAAAAATGTAATTTAGCCAGGCATGCTGGTGTCATGAACTTGCAGTTCTAGCTACTCAAAAGGCTAAGGTGGGAGTATCGCTTGAGCCTAAGAGATCAAGGCTGCAGTGAGCTATGATAGCACCATAGAACTCCAGCCTGGGTGACAGAGCAAGACATTTGAGTCACTGTCTCAAAATGTATCAAATGGGACTATATTAAACTAAAAAGTTTCTGCACAGCAAAGAAAACAATCAACAGAGTGAAGAGACAACCTGTTAATGGGAGAAAATATTTGCAAACTATTCATCTAACTAGGGACTACTATCCCACATATACAAAGAATTCAAACAACTCAATAGTTAAAAATTATAATAATAATCCCATTACAAAGTGGATAAAAGGCATGAAGAGACATTTCTCAAAAGAAGACATACAAAGGGCCAACAGGTATATGTGTGGGGATTTCTCCCCACCAGCAACCAGTCAATTTTCCAGCAGATTATTCAGCTAGGTGTCCTTTTATTCAATTAAATTCTGACACTATCTACTCATAGATTGTATCAGATCCCATAAGGTAAAGGCTCAGTTTTACAAGACTGTGTCCACTTCAGACACAAGTCACAGTTCCTAGGACCTCCTGCTTGGGTTTCATTAATTTTCTAGAGTGGCTCACAGCACTCAGTGAAACACTTTGCTTATGTCTACTAGTTTATTAATAAAGTGTATAATAAATGATACAGATAAATGGACAGATGAAAGACAGATAGGGCAAGGCACGTGGGAAGGGGCATGGAGCCTTCATGTCCTCTCCAGGCATACCACCCTCTAGAAACCTCCACATGCTCAGCTATCCAGAAGCTCCTGAGCCTAGTCCTTTTAGGTTTTTATGAAAGCTTCATCACATAGGCATAATTTATTAAATCACCATTGATGATCAACTCAACTCTCAGCCCTTTGCCCCTCACTTCTCCCTACAAGTGGGGAGCTGGAGCTGAAAGTCCCAACACTCTAGTCATGCCGTCATGTCCTTTTGCCAACCAGCCCCCACCTGAAAATATATAGGGACTTAAGACACTTTTATCACTCTGGAGATCCCAAAGGGTTTAGGAATAGTATGTCTGGACTTGGGGACCAATACAAAATATGTATTTCATAATGCAACAGCCTCATGCAGCCAAAGAACTTTGAAAAGAACAAAATTCTTTAGACCGTATCATGCTGTGTTGACGCAAAGTAGCAAACATAAGAGGTAATATTTGCTCATTTTTGCTTAAACCCCTATCTGTGATGAAATGCAGCTCTCCAGAAGATGCTTTGAAGACAAAATAGGATAGAACACACACTGCCTCCACATCTCTTGTCTGCGTCACTATATTTCTTAAAAAAGAAATGACTCTGGCCCTTGTCTTTACTTACACACAAGATAACACCTGCCAACGTTAGGGATTAGGCCCCTGCAAACTATAATCAGATGTGCTCTTGTACTCATTTGATGTGATTTTGCATGTGCCGAATCCCCAACACCTGTATAAGCAATGGACTAAACACTGCTTTGGAGGTGGCTGACAGAACCTTTCTGATAGCCTCCTCCCAGCATATGTGCCTCAGTCTATAGACCTCAGTAAGATTTCTAAATAAAACCAATTTTAATTCTTTAAAAGCTTGCTTGTGGTTTTCTTTAGTCAATGGTCACGTCACATGTTTTTATCTGCACGCATTCAGACACATGTAGGCTGTACTTTGCCTGCTGCTTCTCGATTTTGCCAGAAAAACACTACCTTAGGAGCCCCTGTCTCTCTCAAAGAGGACAGAAATGAGCAGTTGTCAACTATTTTCCCAGATAGTAAGAAATAAGAGGACAAGTGACCAGCTCTGGGCTTCATCTCTCTGGAATCCTGAGGAACTCGAGGCTTGTTAATACCATAACACTGAATATTCCTGAAACAAGGAAAAATACTTTCAAACTTTTTAAGGTAAATATGGCCTATAATGTTCAATACTATAAACATGAATAGTAAGAAAAATGCCATTCTAGGCTCACATCTTTTTTTCAAATAAGCAGAGGGTGTGCGTACACTTGTCCCTCAGTATCTGTAGAGAGTTGGTTCCAGGACCCCTACAGATACCAAAATCCACAGATGCTCAAGTCCCTGATAGAAAATGGTGTAGTGTTTACATAAAACCTATGCACATCTTTCTGTATGCTTTAAATCATCTCTAGGTTACTTATAATACCTAATAAGTGTAAATGCCATGTAAATAGTTGTTACACTGTATTGTTTAGGGAATAATGACAAGAAGAAAGTCTGTATACATATTCAGCATAGACTTGACCACTGTTTTTTCCCTGAATATTCTCAATCTGCTGTTGGTTGAATCCATGGATGTGGAACCCCCAGATATGGAGGGCCAACTATTTTGTGTCCTAGAGGCAATGGATTATGCGTTGACCTCATTTTAAGGGTTAAGCAAAGAGAGCAGGATGAATGGCTTTGGGAGACCCTAACACCTCCATCAAGGGAAGTGTTTCCATTCATGAATACTAGGTGGGATACTGCAGGGGGGTTAATCACAAGGCTCTGTGGTTGGATCATCGAGATACCTTCCAAAACTGTTAAGAGTAGAAATCAAATACTTGTGATATCACATGTCATGTAGCCTATGGATAAAAAGAAATCAATTACTAATACAACCAACAACATGGATAAATCTCAAAAATATTATGCAAAGGGGAAGTAGCCAGTCACAAAAGAATACACACTATGTGAGTCCATTTGTATGAAGTCCAACAGACTGAACTAATATTTGGTTGCCTCTGGAGTGGGGATGCACACAAGAGATGATATTCATTGGGAAAGGGCATAAGGGGACTCTCCAGTGATAAAAGCTGTCCTCTATCTTGATTGTGTTGTTGAAATATGGAGATATACATTTGAGATCTGTGTACTCTATGTATTAGAACACTTTCTGCTGTTCAATGGCTCCATCCAATCTATCTCACTTATGTCAACAGATTGGTATCAAATAAAATAGCACCTGTTATTTTATTATTAAATGCTTTACAGTTCAAAAGCCTCCTCTCCAACTTATTTTGTGCAAGCCTTTCCTTGGCCCTGATGTTCCAGCTGCACTGGCCTCCCTGAACTCACCATGTGCTTTCCAGCCTCAGGACCCTTGAATGTGCTATTTCTACATCTGGATTGGTTCTTACTTCTGGTTTTCCATAGCTGGGTCTCACTCATCCTTCCAGTTTTATAACTGAAATATTTTATCTTCAGATTACTTGTCCCCGCCTCTTGTACATTTCCTTCATTCCACTGTCTTACTTTGCAATTATCTATTTATTCATTTACTTAATGAATGGTAAGCTGGTCTCTTTTTAACAGTGAATCTTTAGTGCTTAACCATACCACATATCTCATTATTTACTGAAAAAAGAAATATGTTAGTCAACATGTGCGTCAGGGCATAAATTTTGCAACCTAGTTTTAGTGACTAAATTGCGTAATTCATCCCTGAGTCAGGCATCAGCAGCCTTGTTTTTCTCCCCCGGGCCAATGAAGATACACAGGCTTTCCACGATGCAGGTGAGGGAGGACATGGACTTGAGAATTGTGAGGCTTGAGGAAGCCTCAGAGATCACCTACCATAACAGGAAACCAAGGGTTTGGAGGGAACAACCTTGTCGCAGATCACACAGAAAGATCAGGGCCTGGTTTGAATCTTACCTCTGCCCCAACCTCTTGTGTGACCTTGAGAAAGTGAAGATCTTTTTTGTGCATTGGTTTCCTCATCTGTAAAATAGGGATATAATTTTACCTGCCTCAGAAGATTGTAGGGAGGATTAAATGAAGTGGTAAAACTACAATGTTTAGGACAGTAAATTGTATGTAATATAATATTAATAAATATTAGCCATTATTAGTATTATTTTGCCCTGAACTCTAGTCCAGCAATCTTTCTACTTCTCTATGTCACTTCTATAGTAGACACCTAGCATACAATAGATGCCAAATGAATATTTGTTATATAAATGAACAATGCTCATCCATAATGGTGACTCTAAAACATAAAAAACAAAATTTTCTTCTGATTCTTCTGCTCAAGAAAAAATAAATAAATAGGGCAAATGCTTTAAAAGAACGGCATTTAGGTTGGGCGTGGTAGCTCATGCCTGTAATCCCAGTACTTTGGGAGGCCGAGGCAGGTGGATCACCTGAGGTCAGGAATTCAAGATCAGCCTGGCCAACAGGTAAAACCCTGTCTCTAAATGCAAATCAAAACTACAATGAGATACCGTCTCACACCAGTTAAAATGACAATCATTAAAAAGTCAGGAAACAACAGTGCTGGAGAGGATGTGGAGAAATAGGAACACTTTTACACTGTTGGTGGGACTGTAAACTAGTTCAACAATTGTGAAAGACAGTGTGGCAATTCCTCAAGGTTCTAGAACTAGAAATACCATTTGACCCAGTGATCCCACTACTAGGTATACACCCAAAGGATTATAAATCATGCTGCTATAAAGACACATGTACACTTAGGTTTATTGTGGCGCTATTCACAATAGCAAAGACTTGGAACCAACCCAGATGTCCATCAATGATAGACTGGATTAAGAAAGTGTGGCCCAGCCGGGCGCGGTGGCTCAAGCCTGTAATCCCAGCACTTTGGGAGGCCGAGACGGGTGGATCACAAGGTCAGGAGATCGAGACCATCCTGGCTAACACTGTGAAACCCCGTCTCTACTTAAAAATACAAAAAACTAGCCAGGCGAGGTGGCGGGCGCCTGTAGTCCCAGTTACTCGGGAGGCTGAGGCAGGAGAATGGCGTGAACCCGGGAGGCGGAGCTTGCAGTGAGCTGAGATCCGGCCACTGTACTCCAGCCCGGGCGACAGAGTGAGACTCCGTCCCAAAAAAAAAAGAAGAAAAAAAGAAGAAAGTGTGGCACAAATACACCATGGAATACTATGCAGCCATAAAAAAGGATGAGTTCATGTCCTTTGTAGAGACATGCATGAAGCTGGAAACCATCATTCTGAGCAAACTATCTCAAGGATAGAAAACCAGACACCACATGTTCTCACTCATAGGTGGGAATTGAACAATGAGAACACTTGGACACAGGGTGGGGAACACCACACACCGGGGCCTGTCATGGGGTTGGGGGAGGGGGGAGGGATAGCATTAGGAGATAAACCTAATGTAAATGATGAGTTAACAGGTGCGGCACACCAACATGGCACATGTTTACATATGTAACAAACCTGCACTTTGTGCACATGTACCCTAGAACTTAAAAATATAATAAAAAAAAAAGAACCCATCTCTACTAAAAATACAAAAAATTAGCCGGGCGTTGTGGTGGATACCTGTAATCTCAGCTACTCGGGAGGCTGAGGCAGGAGAACTGCTTGAACCCAGGAGGTGGAGGTTACTGTGAGTTGAGATCATGCTACTACACTTCAGGCTGGGCAATAAGAGTAAAACTCCATCTCAAAAGAAAAAAAAAAAAAAAAGACTGATATTTATTAGTGTATTCTTTACTTGTCTGTAAAATGCTCTTATGCAGAAGAACTCTTCTTTCATAACAGGGATTAATGCAAAAGTGAAATATAAGGCAACACAGTATTGCACAGGCTGAGAATCTAGAACTTCAAGGAACAGTGGACATCATCTAGATTAATAGTTCTCAACCGTGGTGCCAGGTATACTCTCCCAAAGCTATGTTATACATACATGTGCAGTGGGCTGAAATCCCTTTGCTAGTCTGAGGCTCCAGACTCTCTGGGAGCGAAGCCCAGATTTCAGTCTTGGTCAGAGAGCTCCAAATGACTATTGTGCAACCAGGTTTGAAAACTGATCTAGTCTAATGCTCTTATTTTATAAAGGAAACCTTGGGCCCAGAGATGAAAATGGACTTGCATAAGATGGTGAAGGACATTAGGAGACTTTTCAAAGCAAACATTTTCTTCTCCAAAGTCACAGTCCAGATCTGGTCTCACAACCCTGAAACAGTTGTCATGATTAATGGTGTGCTGGTAAACCAGCAATCCAGAAAAAAAAAAAAAAGACTCTGATTTGTACTATTTGCCAATTTCCATGGTATAAATACTACCACCATGGTTAATTTCATGCTACCAATGTTTAAATAACCAGCTCACAAAATTCCTGTGTGTTTACTAATCAGATCTCAAGGGCGGGTACATGCTGGCTCCAGAACACTGCTGTGACCATCGCCCATCTGCATCAGTATTACATCAGAAACCCTAGCCCTGTCTGAGACTGACTGAATCCAAATTATTACAGTTGCAACCCAGAAGTCTGACTTTCTAAGAAGCAACCTTGATAAAACTCGTACAAGCCAAAGTTTGAGCACCATGCTGCATGGAATAATGCAGCAGTCTAATGGGTACCCTGGATAGTCATGAGTTGATCCTATGAACCAACAGGAGGACCTTATCTAATGTGGTTATCGTCTCCTCATGGACAACCCAGCGCCCATGCCACCTTGTGCACAGTGATGGAAGCATAGCATTGTGTTTGACTAATGAGGCCCCGATTTTTTTTGACAGGAAGACAGATGTCAGCTTTCCAAAGAAAGTGTCAAGCATTTGTCCCTTACAAGGACTGGGAAGAAGGAGCACACATTTTCCCTGTTGCCCTGCCCTTGACATATTTATAACATCCCAGGACCGGCCCTGACCATCCTCTCCCAAGTAACGGAATGTCAAGATGACTGCAGGGATTATGCTGTGAGTGGAAAAACATTATAGTAAGCCGAGGTGATCACCAGCCTCCCTGAGCTAAAATAATCACAGGCTTCTTTTTCTTAGTGACCCCTGTCCTAAGGCACCTTATATCCTCAAATCTTGAATAGAGTTAAGAGATTGGGCAGGCCTGGCTTATTATTCTCCTTACTTCCACTGGACATAAGACAGGCTTTACATAATCCTGGATTTTTTATACCAATCAAATACTATGAACGTCATCAAGCTGAATAGTGACCATAACCCCAAATTCATGGATGCCCTGAACTCTAATCCAGACTGAACCACCCTATTCCCAGTTAGAAAAACTTGATTAATCTTGATGAGCTTGGTTGGATCTCCAGAAGATATTAGGAATATAGAGTCAGCTGGTAGACAGATGTTGTATCAGTCCATGAGCATCATGCCAGGTAGGTGGCACACTCTGACTTCTTGTCACTTCTATGATCCAAAGAGAGCATGTCACCTTGTCACTGAAAATGTAGAGTTTCTACACCTGAATTAAGGCCAAGGGGAAAAAATAAAGGTGCAAGCCCTGAGACCTTCCATCATCTGCACATCACACCGTGATGTGGTGAAAATCCTGGGGAGATCCTCAACGTTCACTGCTCACCGCCAAACCCCGACTCATGCTCTCACTAGCTCGTACTGCAGTCACACTTTCAAATAAGAAGAGCTACCACCAGCTCAATGGAAAATTGTGCTGAATAATTGCCGCATGGGAATAAAAATACCTCTCCCAATAGCATCTTCTCTCATGAAACAAAGCGAAGCCCTTCTCTTAACTATTATCCTTTCAGTGAGACAACATAGACCCCACTTGCATGGGAAATGTAGAAGAGGTTGCCATAAACGCAAAAGTTAGAGAGGGACCATTAAATAAGATTCCTTTATGGTTAAGCGATTTCAGCATAACATCTAAACACAGGTGACACAAAGTTGAAGAACAAGGAAGCAAGGCTGGCTTCGGTCAGATAGAAGCTTGCATAACCATTAAGACTGGATTCTATGACTTAGGACAAATTCACTGTGAATCATTAAGAAAATACATAATTGCTAAAGGATGGAAAGTGGGGTCAAAAGAATGTCAGGGGGCTGGAAAAAATAATTATAAACAATAGAGATCTTCATACCCACTCTGGTAGGCTTCAAACTTGGCTAAAACGAACTTTCCTACTATACAGTTGACATAGAAATGAAGAATTTTCAAACCAGAATGTCCTTTAAAAGTACAATAGCCAGTGTAGAAAGTGTAGTGCTTTTAAAGCCATTTCTAGATCTAAAAATACATTGTTTTTTCATTCAGAATAATTCTTTAAAAATAATACAACTTGGAACTCAATAACCACAAGGATCACCTACTGAGTGATTACTTTGAACCAGGCACTAATCTGAGTGCTTTCTATGTATTATCTCATTTAATCCTCATAACATTCCTGTGAGGCAGGCACTACCATTGTCCCCTTTTTACAGATGGAGAAACAGGCATAAAGAGATGAAGTGTTTTCTAGGGTCACACAGCTGGTCTGTCATAGAGCAGGACACAGGAAGAATTGCTCTGTCTAAAGCAGAGGAGAGGGCAGGGGTCTGCAGTCCTGCCACTGATCCTTCCCACGGTACAGATGACCCTGTTTGAAAACCACTAATAAGAAAAACAGAAAAGAAATAGAATTACTTAAGGTCAAGCCAGGATAAAGTGTGACAAACATGAATATTTTAATGTGTATTTAGCTTTAAGAAAAAAAAGGTTGGCTGGGCACAATGGCTCATGCCTGTAATCCCAGCACTTTGGGAGGCTGAGGCAGGGAGGATTGCTTGACCCCAAGAGTCTGAGACCAGCCTAGGCAACAGAGGGAGACCCCATCTCTACAAAAAGTCAAAAACTTAGCTGGGCATGATAATGTGCACCTGTAGTCCCAGGTGCTTGGGAGGCTGAGGTGGGAGAATCACTTGAGCCCAGGAAGTGAAGGCTGCAGTGAGCCGTGATCATGCCACTGCAAGATTCTGAGGGGAAAAAAAAGATAAAAAGGAGAGAGAGAGAGAAGAGAAAGAGAGAGAGAGAGATGAAAGAAAGAAAGAGAGAGAGAGAGAAAGAAAGAAAGAAAGAAAGAAAGAAAGAAAGAAAGAAAGAAAGAAAGAAAGAAAGAAAGAAAG
>NC_045437.1:141417403-141522575 GCF_002776525.5 Piliocolobus tephrosceles | reverse complement strand
GAAAGAAAGAAAGAAAGAAGGAAAGAAAGGAAAGAAAGGAAAGAAAGGAAAGAAAGGAAGAAAGAAAGAAAGAAAGAAAGAAAGAAAGAAAGAAAGAAAGAAAGAAAGAAAGAAAGAAAGAAAGAAGGAAAGAAAGGAAAGAAAGGAAAGAAAGGAAGAAAGAAAGAAAGAAAAGAGAGAGAGAGGGAGGGAGGAAGGAAGGAAGGAAGGAAGGAAGGAAGGAAGGAAGGAAGGAAGGAAGGAAGGAAGGACCTGGGAGCCAGAAACAAAAGCAGAAATCAGTGATCACAGCCCAGTCGAAAGGTGAAAATAGATGCCATGGAGATCCTGGAGTTTTGTCAGCCTACACTGCTCCACAGAGCTAGGGGCTGGCCTTCCATTGCCCCCACCTGTTAACAATGACCTTGAGCCTGTGTGAAGCCAGGGAGTGGGAAATTTGCTCCCTGCAGAAAGCCTGCACGCTGGAAGGGTTGATGTTCTGTCAAAAAAGAATTGGTAAAATTCCTTTGATAGTCTGAAAAGACCCTGAAGAAGCTTTGCCTCTGTTAGGGGACTTTTAAGGAAAAATGGAACACCCAGGCCTGCACCTTGAGAAAGTACCATGCATTGTCCAGGAACCCCATTCAGAGAAGTTAGTGACAAAAACTGGTTTCTGGATGTTGATTCTGTAAGAATACAACAGAAACAATGGCAAAAACAACTCTTTAAGGATATTTTCACAGTGTAGGGTTCACAAGAAGCCCATTTTCTTAAAACATTGAAGAGCAGTCATATACTGCATAACGACATTTTGGTCAATGACAAGCCACATATATGACAGTGATCCCATAAGATTACAATGGAGCTGAAAAATTCCTATCACCTAGTGACATCTTGATGATCGTGACCTTGTGTAGGCCTAGGCTAATGTGTGTGTTTGTATCTTTGTTTTTTAACAAAAAAGTTTCAAAAGTTAAAAAAAGTAAATAATTTTAAAAATAGAAAAAAGTCTTATAGAATAAGTGTATTAGTCCGTTTCCACACTACTCTAAAGAACTACTGAGACTGGATAATTTACAAAGGAAAGAGGTTTAATTGACCCACAGTTCCACAGGCTTAACAGGAAGCATGACTGGGAGGCCTCAGGAAATTTACAATCACGGCAGAAGGCTAAGGGTAAGAAAGCACCTTCTCCACAAGGTGGCAGGAGAGAGAAAGAGCAACAGGGAGAAGTGCCACACACTTTAAAACCATCAGATCTTGTGAGAATTCACTCACTATCATGAGAACAGTAAGTGGAAATCCACCCATATGATCTAATCACCTCCCAGCAGGTGCCTCCTCTAACACTGGGGATTACAATTGAACATGAGATTTGGGTGGGGACATGGAGCCAAACCATATTGATAAGGATATAAATAAAGAAAATATTTTTGTACAGCTTACAATGTGCTTGTGCATTCAGCTAGGTGTTATTACAAAAGAATCAAGAAGTTAAAAAAAATTAAAGATTATAAAGTTAAGAAGTTATAATAAGCTAAAGTTAATTTATTATTGAAGAAAGAATTTTTTAATAAATTTAGTGTAGCCTAACTGTACAGTGTTGATCTCAGCTCACTGTAACCTCTGCCTTCCGGATTCAAGCGATTCTCCTGCCTCAGCCTCCCAATTAGCTGAGATTATAGGCATCCACCACCACACCCAGCTAATTTTTTCTACAGCAGTATACAGTAATGTTCTAGGCCTTCACATTCACTGACTCAACCCGAGCAATTTCCATTCCTGCAATATCTATTCATTGTAAATACCCTATACAAATGTACCATTTTTTATCTTTTATACTATATTTTTGCTGTACCTTTTCTATGTTTGGATAGATAAATACTTACCATTATGTTACAATTGCCTACAGTATTCAGGACAGTAACATCCTGTATAGGATTGTAGCTTAGTAGCATTAGGTTATATTATATAATCTAGGTATGCAGTAGGCTATACCACCTAGGTTTGTGAAAGTACACTCTATGATGTTCACACAACAAGAAAATCATCTAATGACTCGTTTCTCAAGAATGTTCTCCAGAGTTAAGCAACACATGACTGTAGTTCAAAGTAGTTCACAGTTAAAACAGATACAAATCAAATAAAGAAATTAAACACCAAGAGAAAAAGAAACAGCAGATGCAACTAACCAGTGAATTAGCACTGCAAGAATGAGAAATTTAAAAACTACAAATGAAAGAGATAGAATAAGCATGTTAAAAGGTAAACTTCATAGTAAGTGTTCTTATCACAACTGTTTTTTAAAAAGGAGAAAAAACAGACTAAACTGCAAAGAAATGACTATTAAGCTGACAGTAAAATACTAATAAACAAAATTAGAAACAAAAAGAGAATGGAATTATACAGGCACCACAAGTAAATGGTATTGGCCAACAATTTGCATACACTTTTAAATGTACAAAGCCATACTGCTAAATATTTATGAACATGCACAGATTTAATAAGATCATCAGAATATGGACAGGACAGAGATCACTTACATCAGAAGAGAAAATGCCTCTAGGGTGGAAGGAAGGGGAATGTGATCAAGAAGGGCTGTAAAGGAGACCTCAACTGTATCTGAAACCTGCTATTTCCTTTAAATAAGTACACACTCACATGCACATACACAGAGACACACAAACACATCTGTATACAAAATATTCCTAAATGTCAACATGAAAAAGCAAGTTCTGTCACCTTCAAAGATGTAAGATCCCCATAGCCACCTTGGCCAAGCTCAATAACATATCTACTTCATTAGAGTGTCTGCTCAATGCTTTCAAGACTTGTTTTCAATTGGTATTGCTGTAGAATTACTTGCTGAAGCTGAAATCTCCTTACTTTCATGACAAGCAGGTTGGTTTCCCATGTGTGGATCAGAAGTCAGCTTCATGAGGCGATTTCACTCTCAATATACTGCCTGTGTGGCCAGTAGAAGATTCTAGGGGTAATATATCAGCACAGGGAGAGCACCTATGTGGAAGAGCATGGAGACTTCAGCAAAGGCTGAATTTCTTCTCAGAACCCTGACACCAAAGGAACATAGACGAAGAGTGACACCCAGTGGCCAGGCAGAAGGCAGCGTGCAGAGACTTCAGCTCCCTGGCTGCTTGCTTCCGTGGAGTTGGGTCATTCCTCTAAGCTCAAAATCCATCTTGTGGTTGCTGGTGATTCAAGGAGCTCTGATATCTGGAGAGTGCTTTTGGGGATACGCAAGGAGCCAATTCCCCTCTTCTCCTTGTGCCACCCCGTGCTGTTTTCTGGCTCATTTTCCCCTTCTGTACCAAATGTGCAACCTCTGGTGCATTGCGTCCAACAACTGACCAGGCACAGGAGAATGTCGTAGTCCATCTCACACAGCACGGAGGATGTTGCTCTTCAGTGTGAGAGGACCCATTACAGCTAAGCCAGTGAAAATGTGATGACTGAATGAATTCAGTAGTGCTGACTTACTGTCATTTGAGGTAAATTAGCGTGAGGTGCAGAAGTCCAAATGTAAGTTATGAAAATGACAGCTGTCTCCAATATCCTATTAAATCTGCCTCTCCAGATCACCACCCACAATGGCAATGACAAAAACAACCATAATAAGAGCTAGTGCCTGTGGATCATACACACACACACACACACACACACACACACACACACACACACACACACTGTGCCAGGCACCATTCTAAGGGCTTTGTGTGTATTATTAACTCATTTAAACTCATGGCAAGTGCTAGCATTCTATACATTTTACAAATGAGAAAACTGAGGCATGGAGAGTTAAATGTATGTGTCCAAAGACACAGAGCTGGTAAGCCAGTGGAGGCACAGGCTGCACTCACATGGTCACGAGTGTCTTTTGGGCAGCCTGACTCTGGAACTCTGTAAGCCATTTAGCTACTGTGCTTCTGGATGACCTCCCAATGGCCGGCCCTGAAGGCCTTTCCTCAGTTGGCCCTGCTGTGCCTCTCTGAGGACAGCACCAGTGTCAGCCCCCACCTCTCCCGTGGCTCGCGTCTTCCTCTCTGTGGCTCTTTTGTCTCCTCTCTGTGTTCTCTCTTCCTCCACTCTGTAAACAGAGACTTCCTACATGGTTCTTCCCACTTCCTGTTTTCCATTATCTTTGTTCTCTCTCCCTTTAACTGGAACCTCTCACGAGAACTCATTGGATTTAATGTCAGGATTTAAAATCACCAGGGCATTTAACCAAAGCTCACTGGGTTTTTGATGTCAGGATTCTGAGGTTCCAGAGGGAAGTTCTTGGGTTCAGCCCCTTCACTCCTGGGGTCCTCACTTCCCCCTGCAGTAACATGAGAGGGTGGTTCAGAGCAATGTTCTCACTTGGCTGCCCACCAGTCCCACCTCAGGAGCGTTTATCATTATTGCTGTCCTGGCCTCACAGACCATTAGATGACAACCTCTGATTGTGAAATTTCTATTTCTTCCTTTAATTTTCTCAATTGCTTCTTTGTATATTTTGAGAGCTTGTTTGGAGGCCCTATAAGCACAGCTACTGGTATACCCTTGACCTAAGACTGGTCCTCCTCTATCGGGGATGGTCATCCTCTTCTACCAAGCACACAGCTCCGGGAGGGACACACGTCGAGTGGTGAGGGAGGAAGGGGACTCACTCCTAGCCAGCCAGCTCAGCTGAATCAACCCTGGTGATCAATGGGGAGACAGATGTCGTAGCCAGATTGCCCTCACATCCTCTTTGTATATTTTGAACATCTATTATTCTGCACATGCCTTCACGATTATATGTCTTTTGGGGTGTTAATATAGCCACTTTAACCTTCTTGTGCTCTACAGTTTATATGATACATCTTTTTCAATCCATTTGCTTTTAACCTATCTTTATACTTAAATTACAACTTCTGAATAGCATATAATTGAATCTTACTTTTTAAAAATAAATTCTGATAGACTGTCCATTTTAATTAGAGAGCTGTTTCACCACTCTTCTGATGTCCATGATTTCTGATAAGAAGTCAGAGATCTTTGGAACTGATATTCTGTTTTATGTAATGTGTCTTTTTCTCTGGCTCTTTCAATATCTTCTCTTTACCTTTAGTTTTCAACACATTGACTATGATGTGGCTAGGTACACTCTTCTTCTCATTTATCCTAAGCTAGAGTTTACTGAGATTCTTAAGAATTTGTACCTTTCAAAAGAGTGTCTACCAGGCACGGTGGCTCATGCCTGTAATCCCAGCATTTTGAGAGACCAAGGCGGGCGGATCACCTGAGGTCAGGAGTTCGAGGCCAGCCTGGCCAACATGGTGAAACCCCGTCTCCACTAAAAATACAAAAATTAGCTGGGTGTAGAGGCAGGCGTCTGTAATCCCAGCTACTCAGGAGGCTGAGGCAAGAGAATCGCTCGAACCCAAGAGTCGGAGGTTACAGTGAACCGAGATCATGCTATTGCATCCCCGCCGGGAAAAAAAAAGAAAACCCCAAAAAAA
Organism: Piliocolobus tephrosceles; assembly: GCF_002776525.5. NCBI lineage: Eukaryota > Metazoa > Chordata > Mammalia > Primates > Cercopithecidae > Piliocolobus > Piliocolobus tephrosceles. The sequence continues at coordinate 141,517,095 of NC_045437.1, read as the reverse complement.
AAAAAAAAAAAAAAAAAAATCTACTCAATTTTATCTCTCCTCTCATCTTGGGGTTCCAATTACACAATGTTAGATCTTTCATTCTATATTAATGAAATTAATTAAATTAATTAATTAAATTAATTAATTAAAAGAAAATTTAAAAATTTTTCTTTTCCTCTTCAGATTGTATAATTTCTATTGATCCATCATCAAGTTCACTGAATCTTTCTTCTATTATTTCTATTCGGCTCATAAAAGACGTGGTGAATTTTGATTTTAGAGATTGTATTTTGCATTTGAAAGTCTCCACTTGGGTTATGTTTATAGTTTTTTGGTTTATGTTTATCTACTATTATTTTGAATATATTTTATTTGTTGAAAGTGTATTTTTCTTCGCTTCAACCAAAATAATTACAATAGCTGTTTTTCAAATTCCTATCTGTTAGTTGTGGCTTATGGACCATATCAGGATTGGTCTTAGTTGATTTCCTCTTCTCTTAAGATTTTCCTGATCTTCATATGTCAAATAGTTTTAGATTGTTTTCTGGATATTCTGGATATTATGTTGTAAAGACTGATGATTCTGTTATATTCCTCTGAAAAGTTGTTTGTGTTTTCTTTTGCTAGGATATTACAGTTTGTTTAGACTCAAACTGTAAGCTCTGCCTCATGAGTATTAATTCAAATTTAAGTTCAGGGTTTTTCCCCATGGGTAAGGCACTAGGAGTATCCCTCCATATGAATTTGGGGTAGAGGGGTCAACCAGAGACAGGAAGAGTTTATACACAGAATTTGGAGCTGTCCTTCTCTGGTTCTCTCCTTCCTATAGTTTACTCCTCACTTTCTAGTAACTGATTGTTCCAGACTCTGTCCTCTGATATTTTAGGTCACAATCACTGCAGCTGTTCTGTCAGAATTTTAGTCACCCTATGTGAGGCAATGAGTTTGATAGCCTGCTGTCCATCAAAATTCTCCCAAAAATGAAATACACTTCTCACTTGCCCTTCTCTCAAGTTTCAACTCCTCTCTGCAATCTGTCTGCTTTTGTTATTGCTCTAATGCCTACAGATCATTGTTTTGTTTTAGTTTGGTTTTAGTTTAACCAATATGAACTTACTTGGGCATTACCAAAATCAAAAATCCTCACCTTGTCACCTCTTGAGATTTTTATTTTTTTCTTCCTAAAATGAAGGATTGCTCTAAAAGAGCAATTCTCAACCCTGGCTTTATAGTTAAATGACCTAGTACCTTTTAGGAATGCTGCCTATTCCCCATCCCTAAAATTCTGATTCAACTTTCCAGAATGGGGTTTGGGCAGGTGTTTGTTTTTTGTTTTGTTTTGTTTTGTTTTGTTTTTCTAATGATTCTAATATGCAATCCGAGTTCATACCCACTCTTGAAGATAGGCACTTTTTAAACTTTATTGGGCACACAGATCACCTGGGGATCTTGTTATACACTGATTCTGACTCATAGTCCTGAAGGAGGCCTGAAGTTGTCCATTTCTAACTAGGTACCAGGCAAAAATAATGTCACTTGCCTGAGGACACATTCTGAGTGGCAAGTTGCTACTGAACTCTTATATCCTAGAACAATGGTTGAAAATAGGTAAACAGTAAACCATATCTTTCCAAAACCATAACTTTTTTCTGATACAGTGATTTCCTGAATATCTGTAGCCCTGAACCTTCATTCCCATGTAGCAATAACAGATAACACCAAGTGTTTGCTACACTTCACACAGGATGAATACTCTCTATGTTTCCAAGTCCCCACCCTGTTTATAGCACTTATTTGCATATGTCCCCTGCAGGCTTTGAGTTTAGGATTCTACCATAGGATGCCATGAAAAGAGAAGGTAAACCTCATGAGAGAACATATACTCCAGGGTTGTTCTGAGAATCAAGTGAAGTATTATAGGTAAAGCAGCACTGTTTGCAGCCCATATGAAATGTTGAATAAATGTTAGTTATTTGTAGTCAACATCTATTGGATTTTTTTCCCTTTTCAGTATTCCTTTTCTTATAAAAACAATACCCCGGTTTCCCTGTAGAAGCCAATCCTTAACCCTTCTAGGTATATGTGGTTCATGTGGGGCTAACACCATCTCTAGCTCCAAAAGTAGGTATTAACCTAGGTGTGTATATAATCCTAGGTATGCGTATCCAAGAGAAATAAAAGTATTCCGTCCACATAAAAACCTGTACATAAATGTTCATAGCAGCATTATTCATAATGGCCCCAAACTGATAAGACCTAAATGTTCATCAACCAACAAATGGATAAACAAAATATGATACAGCGTGGGAATGGAATATTATTCACCAATAAAAAGAAATAAAGTACTGATACATGCTGCAATATAGATGAATCTGGAAAACATTATGCAAAATAAGAGAAGACAGACACAAATAACACATATTGTGTAATTCCACTTATATGAAACCTCCAATGTAGTCAAATTCATAGAGACAGAAAGTAGATTAGTGTTACCTAGGGCTGGAGAGGATGGGGGTTTTGGAGAATGACAGCTAATAGGTCATTCCTTCTGCAGTAATGAAAATATTCTAAAATTAATTGTGGTGATAGATGCCCAACTCTGTGAATATACTAAAATTCATTTAATTATATACTTTAAAAGGGTGAATTGTATGGTATAATAATTATAATGCAATAAAGCTACTTTTACAAATTGTCTTCCTAAGGCCAAAAAAAGTGGGTTTAAAACAGACTTAGCAGTAAAATGTATTATAACAGTAACACAAAAGACAGGAGAGACAAAATGGAAATACTCTTATAAGGTGCCTGTACTATATGTTAAGGTAGCTTCTAATAAGTTAGATTAAGTTAGATGTTAAATTTTATGGCAATCACTGAAAATACCATGAACCAAAAAGTACATCTAAAATTAAATGCAATCATTAAAAAAAAAATGCTCAAAGCAAAAGAAGACAGAAAAACAGGGGAAAAAACAGAGCAAATAGAACAAAGAAATAATGACAAGATGGTAGATTAAACCCAACCAAATGATAAATTACATTAAATAAAAATGTCCTGCATAATCCTTAGCAAATTAACACAGGAACAGAAAACCAAATATCACACATTCTCTCTCGTAAGTGGGAGCTAACTGATGAGAACACATGGACACATAGAGGGGAACAACACACACTGTGTCATATCGGGGGATAGAAGGTGGGAGGAGGGAGAGGATCAGGAAAAATAACTGATGAATACTAGGCTTAATACCTGGGTGATGAACTAATCTGAACAACAAACCCCCATGATATATGTTTTCGTATGTAACAAACCTGCATTTGTACCATGAACTTAAAATAAAAGCTTAAATTAATAAATATGGCCTAAACTCTCCATTTAAAATTCAGGGATTTCCAGATTGAATAAGAAAATTCAAATACGTAGATATAAAGATAAATATAACTAGGTTAAAATTAAAAGAATGAAATAAGGAATGCCATTCAAATGCCAATAAAAGGAAAGCTGGCATGACTATATTACTAACCGTTAAAGTAAACTTCAGGGGGATTGGGGGGGTCTTATTTTCTTTTTTGTTTTGTTTTGTTCAAGGTAGATGACTAGAGATCTTAGACACCAGTTTTCTGCAGAAAGAAGAACCAAAATTACAGGTGAATAATCATAACTTGAATGAAGTATCAAGTGGAAAGCGCTGGAGCCTAGCGGAGAAGTCATGGGAAGAAGTTAGGGCACAGAAAAAGAAGAAAGCAAGAGGCTGGCAGAGATCAGCTAGGAACCCCAAGGGATTTGGTATTAAATACAAAAAGGATAAGTGGAAGGTTTTGGCTCCCCTTATCCCTGCAGGAGACCTCTGGTATCTGAACTGTTGGAGAGCTCTTCCGCCCTCATGAACCCAAATACTGGTGTAGGCAGGGATTTGGGGACTTCTTAAGGGCATCACACTAGACTACTAGCTCACTCTGAGTTGCCTGCCCTTCCCTTGAACCTGAGCAGCAACAGCAGGTGCCACACTTGGGGTACACCCATTGGACAACTGTATCCTTCCAAAGGAACATCAGCCCCTGTGTTTCCACATCACTGGAGCCCCTGCAGACATTCCTTGGCACCTACTTGGATTGTGGCAGCCACACAGGGCTGCGTGGACCAGGAGAGCTTCAGGGTCCCAGTGGTCTAGCCCTTGAGAAATGCTGCTCCTAAGAGAAGGGAGTGCAGCACACCGAGGGGGAAACGCTGGGGATCAGGAGACCAGAGCATGCACTTTCCTGTGCCCAAGAGCTCCCATGGGATGAGAGTAACTGCATTACCTCCAACGGAGAGGCAGGCACTGGGCTCACTAGAGATATCAGATACTAGTTCTCCACAGAAATAAATTCTGCAAGGGAGGAGTATGGTTCTGTTCCAGCAGCCAGGTGGTTGCAGTCCTCTGGCATGGGTGTGAAGAGGAGGACTTCTCCTCCCCCTAACTCCCACTGCTGTGGGAACAGCCATGGCTGCTCTCTTGGGAAGTTGGTGCAGATGTGTGGAGAATGACCATTCTAGGGTTATAGGGGTGCCTGCACCCCCACTGGTGGTGTACAAACCAGGCCTAGGCTTGCACAAAAGATGGGGCCCCTACTTCTTTCTACATGAAGTGGCAGCATTCCTGCAGCAGACAGCAAGAGAGCCACAAAGCTGCATGTTTGAGGCTGAGGGAGGATGCTCCACATGGAAGACATCTGAGGTGAGCCATGGGACAAATGTCTTCATGGTGCTTGACTACATTGTAGCCTGGAGATAGACAGCAGTGTCTGTCTGATCTGAGTGCCCTGAGTGCCAGGAGGGAGCATGACAGGGAGGCAGGAGCTGCGGCAGCCACCTACCTCACTATGGAGACCTCGGTGTATTTCATTGGGAGCTCCCCTTGCCACCTTTGTCAGCACTGATTCTTGTGCCTGCCATTGGAGTATCTGAGAGCAGGATTGGAAGTTCAGCTTTGCCCAGCTCTGTCCCCCTATTAGGGCTAAGCCGGAAGCTAAGGCCACCATGCATTCCACAGATCAGCCCATCATCTGAGGTAACAGAGAAAGCTTCTCCTGGTAAAGAAAGGTGACACATATACCATATTCTGCTGCTGCAGCCAGCTCTTACCCATAAGAGTCATCTACTGACCTATAGGTTGAAATACACAATGCAATTTAAAAAAATAAATAATTGCTAACAGAAGTGCATGGTGCCAAAGAATGAGATAAGCTGTCTGAGACCTTCACTATCCCAGCCATGCAGGAGATGGCAAGCCTTCTCACACACTCAGTACATCACTGCTATAACCAGCATTTGAGAAAGCCACCATACAAATACTATCTAAAACCCAGGAGCTGATACAGAGGCTTTGACACTGAAAGTATCCAGAACCAAAGCCAAATGATCATACACAACACATATTATAGTCACATCCTCAAGAGGAAAACAATCCCCTCTAAACAAAAGTAAGTTCAAAAATAAGAAGAAATAGTTTACCCAGATGAGAAGGAACCAGAGAAACAATTCTGGACATATGAAATTGTACAGTGCTACAATACCCCCAAAGGGTCACACTAACCATTAGACAATGGATCCTAACAACAAAAAAAAAATCTCTGAAATACCAAATAAGGAATTCAAAAATATTGATTTTAAAGCAGCTCACTGAGATCCAAGAAAAAGCTGAAAACCAACACAAAGAAATCAGAAAGCAATACAGGATATGAAGGAAAATTTTACTAAAGAGATAGATTAAAAAAAAAAAAAAAACAGGGGTCCGTTCCAAGATGGCCGAATAGGAACAGCTCCAATCTGCAGATCCCAGCATGATCGACGCAGAAGATGCGTGATTTCATCACATGTTCAACTGTGATGTTCAACTGAGGTACATTGTTCATCTCACTGGGACTGGTTGGACAGTGAGTGCAGCCCAGGGAGGGTGAGCTGAAGCAGGGCGGGGCTTCACCTCACCCAGGAAGTGCAAGGGGTCAGGGGATTTCCCTCTCCTAGCCAAGGGAAGACATGTCAGACTGTACCTGGAAAAACAGGACATTCTTGCCTAAATACTGCCCTTTTCCAATGGTCGTAGCAAATGGCACACCAGGAGATTATATCCTGCACCTGGCTCAGTGGGTCCCATGCCCACAGAGCCTTGCTCACTGCTAGCCCAGCAGTCTGAGATTGACCTGCAAGGCAGCAGGTTGGCAGGGGGAGGGGCATTCGCCATTGTGAGGCTTGAGTAGGTAAACAAGGCAGCCTGGGAAGCTCAAACTGGGTGGAGCTCACTGCAGTTCAGCAAGACCTGCTGCCTCTGTTGACTCCATCTCTGGCGGCAGGGCACTGCTGAACAAAAGGCAGCAGAAACTTCTGCAGACTTAAATGTCCCTGTCTGACAGCTCTGAATAGAGCAGTGGTTCTCTTAGCACAGTGTTTGAGCTCTGAGAAAGGACAGGCTGCCTCCTCAAGTGGGTCCCTGACCCCCATGTAGTTTAACTGGGAGACACCTCCCAGCAGGGGCCAACTGACACCTCATACAGGTGGCTGCCCCTCTGGAACAAAGCTTCCAGAGGAAGGATCAGGTAGCAATATTTGCTGTTCTGCAATATTTGCTGTTCTGCAGCCTCCTCTGATGATACCCAGGAAAACAGGGTCTGGAGTGGAAGTCCAGCAAACTCCAATAGACCTGCAGCTGAGGGACCTGACTATTAGAAGGAAAACTGACAAACAGAAAGGAATAGCATCAACATCAACAAAAACGATATCCACACCAAAACCCCATCTGTAGGTCACCAACATCAAAGACCAAAGGTAGATAAAACCACAAACAAAGATGGGGAGAAACCACAGCAAAAAAGCTGAAAATTCTAAAAACCAGGGCACCTCTTCTCCTCCAAAGGATCACAGCTCCTCGCCAGCAACGGAACAAAGCTGGATGGTGAATGACTTTGACGAATTGACAGAAATAGGCTTCAGAAGGCTGGTAATAACAAACTTCTCTGATCTAAAGGAGGATGTTCGAACCCATCGCAAGAAAGCTAAAAACCTTTTAAAAAGATTAGACGAATGGCTAACTAGAAAAAAACAGGGTGGAGAAGACCTTAAATGACCTGATGGAGCCCAAAACCAAGGCACAAGAACTACGTGATGCATGCACAAGCTTCAGTAGCTGATTTGATCAAGTAGAAGAAACGGTATCAGTGATTGAAGATCAAATGAATGAAATAAAGCGAGAACAGAAGTTTACAGAAAAAAAGACTAAAAAGAAACAAAACCTCCAAAAAATATGAGACTATGTGAAAAGACCAAATCTACGTTTGATTGGTGTGCCTGAAAGTGATGGGGAGATTGGAGCCAAGTTGGAAAACACTCTTCAGGATATTATCCAGAGGAACATCCACAACCTAGCAAGACAGGCCAACATTCCAATTCAGGAAATACAGAGAACACCACAAAGATACTCCTCAAGATGAGTAAGGCCAAGACATAATTGTCAGATTCACCAAGGTTGAAATGAAGGAAAAAATGTTAAGGGCAGCCAGAGAGAAAGGATGGGTTACCAACAAAGGGAATCCCATTAGACTAACAGCGAATCTCTCAGCAGAAACTCTACAAGCCAGAAAAGAGTGGGGGCCAATATTCAACATTCTTAAAGAAAAGAATTTTCAACTCAGAATTTCATATTTAGCCAAACTAAGCTTCATAAGTGAAGGAAAAATAAAATCCTTTACAGACAAGCAAATGCTGAGAGATTTTGTCACCACCAGGCCTGCCTTACAAGAACTCCTGAAGGAAGCACTAAACATAGAAAGGAACAATCAGTACCAGCCACTGCAAAAGCATGCCAAATTGTAAAGACCATCGATGCTAGGAAGAAACTGCATCAACCAATGGGCAAAATACCCAGCTAACATCATAATGTCAGAATCAAATTCACACATAACAATATTAATCTTAAATGTAAATGGGCTAAATGCCCCAATTAAAAGACACGGACTAGCAAATTGGATAAAGAGTCAAGACCCATCAGTGTGCTGTATTCAGGAGACCCATCTCATGTGCAGAGACACACATAGGCTCAAAATAAACAGATGGAGGAAGATCTACCAAGCAAATGGAAAGCAAAAAAAGGCAGGAGTTGCAATTCTAGTCTCTGATAAAACACACTTTAAACCAACAAAGATCAAAAGAGACAAAGAAGGCCATTACATAATGGTAAAGGGATCAATTCAACAAGAAGAGCTAACTATTTTTGCAGCTATTACAGAAAGAATTGAGTTATTGATTTGATTCTCAGCTCGGATGCTGTGGTGTATAGCAATGCCACTGATTTGTGCACATTGATTTTGTATCCTGATGCTTTACTGGATTCATTTATTAGATCCAGGAGCTTTTTGGATGAGTCTTTAGGTTTTTCTAGGTATACAATTATATTAACAATGAACTATGATAATTTGACCTCCTCCTTACTGATCTGAATGCCCTTTGTTTCTTTCTCTTGTCTGATTGCTCTGGCTAAGACTTCCAGAACTATGCTGAATAGAAGTGAAAGTAGCCATCCTTGTCTTGTTCCAGTTCTCAGCAGGAATGCTTTCAACTTTTTCCCATTCAGTATAATGTTGGCTGTGGGTAATAAAAGATGGCTTTTATTACCTTAAGGTATGTCCCTTCTATGCTAATTTTGCTGAGGGTTTTAATCATAAAGGATGTTGAATTTTGTCAAATGCTTTTTCTGTGTCTATTGAGATGAGTATGTGATTTTTGCTTTTGATTCTGTTGATGTGGTGTATCACATTTATTGACTTGTGTATGTTAAACCATCCCTGCATCCCTGGTATGAAACCCACTTGATCATGGTGGATTATCTTTGATATAATGTTGGATTCTATTAGCTAGTATTTTGTTGAGAAAAAAAAAAGTAGCATTTCTAAACATCAATAACAATCTAGCTGAGAACCAAATTAAGAACTCAATCCTGTTTACAATAGCTACAAAACATAATAAAAGACCTAGGAATATATGTAACCAAAGAGGTGAAAGAGCTCTAAAAGGAAAGCTATAAAACACTGATGAAAGAAATCGAAAAGTATACCATTCTCATGGAACCTCCTGGGCTCAAGCAGTCCTCTCACCTCAGCCCTCGAAACAGGTGGGACTACAGGTTCACATCACCACACACTAATTTTTGTTTGTTTGTTTTTTATAGAGATGGGGTCTCACTATGTCACCCAGAATGGTCTTGAACTCCTGGACTCAAGCAATCCTACTGCCTTGGCCCCCCAGAGGGCTGGGATGACAGGCGTGAGCCACCACACCTGGCAAGAATGGCAGTTATTAAAAAATCAAAGAAAAACAGATGCTGACAAGGATGCTGAGAAAAGGGAATGTTTATACATTGTTGGTGGGAATGTAAATTATTAGGTTGATGCAAAAGTAATTGCGGTTTTGGCAAAAACCAGTTACTTTTGCATCAACCTAATAGTACAACCTCTAAGGAAAACAGTGGGTAGATTTCTTAAAGAACTAAAAATAGAACTATCCTTCAATTCAGCAATCCTGCTACTGGACATCTACCCAGAGGAAATCATTATATCAAAAAGATACCTATACTTGTATGTTTATCACAGCAGTATTTACAATAGCAAATATATAGAACCAACCAAGTGTCCATCAATGGATGACTGGACAAAGAAAATGTGACATATAAATTCCATGAAATACTACTCAGTCACAAAATAAGAATAAAATCATGTCTTTTGCAGCAACATAGAAGGAACTGGAAGCCATTATCTTAAGTGAAGTAATACAGAAACAAAGTCAAACACCGCATGTTCTCACTTATTAGTGGGAGCTAAACAATGTGTCCTCGTAGACATGAAGAGTAGAATAATAGTTATCGGAGACTCAGAAAGGTGGGAAGGGGTGAGGGATGAGAAATTACCTATTGGGTACAATGTACACTACTCAGGTGATGGTTACACTAGAAGCCCAGACTTCACCACTATCACCACTTCACAATATATCCATGTAGCAAAACTGTACTCGTACCCCATAAATCTATAAACATAAATAAACTTTAGAACAAGGGATATGATGGTGGATAAATAGGGACATAATCTAACAATAAAGGAGTTAATTCATTTAAGAGACATACAAATCTTAAAGGTATATGCATCGAAAAACAGCTTAAAATAAATGAAACAATAAGTAATAGAACTGAAACAAAAAAGAAAAATCTACTATTTAAGTTGGATATTTCAACACTTCTCTCTCAGTCATCAACAGAACATATGGAGAAAAGAAAAACAGTAAAAATTTGGAAGACAGGAACAACTCTTTTAGTCAAATTGACCTAATTGATATTTATATAATACTTCACCAAAATATAGCAGAATAGACATGCTTTTCAAGTGCATATGGAACATTCATCAAGACAGAACATATTCTGGGACAAAAAACAAATGCCAAGAAAGTTAAAAGGACTGAAACCATACAAATATGTTCTCTGATCACAAAGGAACTAAATTAGAAATTTAATTTAATAAAAGAGATATATCTGGAAAATCACCAAACATGTGCAAATTAAATATAACACTCCTAAATAACTCGGGGAAAAAGGGAGAAATCCCAAGGGAAATTAGAAAATAGTTCAAATGCAAAGAAATCAAAACCTAACATCGAAATTTGAGGGATGCAATAAATGTGGTAAAGGAATTATTTAGCAATAAATGCTTTCATTAGAAAAGATGAAAGTCTCAAATCAATGATTTAAGCAGAGCAAATTAAACGCAAAGTAAGGAGAAGAAAGAAAAAATAATAAAGATAAGAGCAGAAACAAATAGAAACTGAAAAAAAAAAAATAGAGAACATCAATGAAACCAAAGAGCTGTTTCTTTGGTCAAGTAAAACCCATCTGGACTCGGAATAGACTCTGCTCCCCAGGATGCAGAAACCACCTATATTAGCATCCTCCTTCCAGGGCTAGAAAGCAAGGAACATAGGCCAGCATAGTGCTGGGTGGAGGCACCTTTCTAACAGTGCCCCTCCTCCAGGACCCAAGGCCCACTCAATGCACAATGCAGCCTTTGATATCCTGGCTACAGCAGGAGGCCCAGGGAGAGTAGTAGGGGAAAAGGAGCCTGCAGGCCCATAGCTCTTGCACTGTCAGGCCTGAGGAACAGGGCTCCTTCTTCCCTCTCAGCAGATCGCTTCATGCCTATGAGGCTGCAGCACATTCTTCACATTCTAGGATTGAGATACACAGTTTGGTTCTTGTCAAGGCAGCCAAGACGGGGAAGGAGGGGCAGAGAACATCCTAGAGATCAAGACTGCCGTTATTGCTCCCTCCCTGACTGACTTGGCCCTCACCGACTTGCCTGCCACCCCTTGAAAAGTGATCTCCACCCAGCCTCTCTCTGCAAACACCTCCCTTGGCTCTCTGATAAAGCTGGAGCTGTGGGTGCAGCATCTCTCCTCACCCCAGCAGCATCAGTGAGGCAGCTCCTCACTGGTGAACACGCAAAATCCCACCACTGCTGGGAAGGAATCCAGGAAATCATCTGATGTAGCCCAGCATTTTAAAGGTGAGGGGACAGAGGACCAAAAACATTAAGCTACAAGTATCTACAAAATCTAGTCACACAAAACTAACCTCATTTGCTTTTTGGATAGGCAGCAGAGCAGGGAAATGCAGCTCACATAATGAGTTGAACCTTAGAAAAGCCTCCCATGAGATCTTGCAAATGAGATGGAAACAGCTATGGACTGCACGCATGTAAAGTAAGACAGATTGATGACTGATTCAAAGATCACTAATAAATTACTTGATGCTTCCTTGGATGCTATTTTTTGAGTAAGTTCTTAGTTTCAGCTCTCATTCCATTACAAGCCAAAACACCATAAAATCTGGATGAAGGCACAAATTCACTCTTTCAAATGATATTGAATGAGTGTCTACTCTGTACTGGGAACTAATGACTGGAGTGTAGACAGAGCCTCTGCCCTCACAAAATCTACAATTCATTGGAGATTAGAGGTTAATCAAATGGTCACACAAATGATTGTGTCATTCAGGCTCTGACAGAGAGAACGGTAGTGTTATTAGATGTTATAAAATGGGAGTTTCACCTAGGTGCAGAAACTTCCTATGGAAGTGACTCTCGAGCTAATATCCAGAAGATAAGTAAGGAGTCACATAGGCAAAGGTGAGAGGGGAATTAATTTCAGAGAGAAGGACCAGGATGTTCCACTCTGTGCCAGGAGAGAATATGGCTAACATGAGGGAATGAAAGGCCAATGAGCACAGGGTGTAGGGCTCTCATCTGCCAGAATGTGAGCTCCATGAGGGCAGATCATTTTTATTGTTCTGCTCATGGCTGTATCCACCCTGCCTAGAACTGTCCCTGGCAAATAGTAAGTGCTCATAAATATTGAATGGATAAATGAGTGACAAATATATGAAGCTATTAGAGTACACAGAGTATACGACCAATTGAAGTTTTGTAGGGTTTTAGGCAATGGGATGTTGTGAACAGATTTCCCTGTTTTATAGGGATTACAGTAACAAAAAGACATGAGGGAGAAGGAATCTATAAAAGTGTATGAGACCAGCTAAGAAGAGAATCCCGTTTCCAGACAAAGGTAGCTCAAACTAAGCTGTGGTACTGTCAATAGAGCAAGGTGAGGAGTGTTGAGAGATGTTTAGGGGACTCGTGGACACAAGCTGATCAAAGTTATTGGTGAAGGGGGAGAGAGGGTACATAGGAAAACACAACCAAAATTTGCCATTATCTCAAAAACTTGAAGATGTCACAGTAAAATTAAGAAAAACAACATATGTTAATATCTTAACTAAAAATACACTCAAAATGCAATGGCACAAGTACAGGTGAGGAAAATGGCTCAAAACAACACATATAAGAAACACTTCAGGGTTTGAGCACCCTCAAGCTCCAAGCCTGAATTATTTGTAAATGATGCTACTAAAATTAATGCAATTTAGGCTGTATGAGGAGACTCACTGTGTTGAGAAAATAAGATGACAAATCTTGCTGCACAGGTACTTTGGGCTGGCTGATGGGACCATGCATTCAGCAGCAGGTGCCAGATACTGAAACAAACATTTACCAACTGGAACTCACTGAGAAAAGGGCAATTAATAGCACAGTAAAGGAAGTCAGTACATCAAGGAATACCTATGTTTGCAGAGAACATAGTAAACATGAGAACAATCTCAGAGGAAGTAGTCATATTTAAATGCTTAAAGACTCTCAAGAAAGTGTGGGGTTGTACTTCTGTGGTCACTAAGAACCTAAGCCTCCAGGGTGGGCATTGCAGGAGCAAAGATTGCCACTTAGTGACAGAAAGAGTTTTCTAAATCAAATCTGTCCCCAAATGGAAGCCTTCAAAAAGCCTGGAGGCTCCCTTGGAGGAGAGTAAACAGGAAGGCCAAGAGAAGGCAGAGTCAGGTCATGACTGGCTTGTGTTTCCATCTGTTTGGAGATTGAACTTAATATTCTAGACTACATGGGAGCCAGTGGAGCATTTTAAGAAGAGCATCAGCCTGAGTGTGTTTAAATTCAGGGAGGAAAAAACTCTGGGCTGTTCTGAGGAAAGAACTCCAGTGTTGAGGATAGCATGGAGGCTGTCCTCACCTGGAGCAGTCAGGATTGTCCATAGCACACACCAGTTCACACCCAGGAACTCTGAGGTTGCAATGAATCTATAGATCAATTTGGAAGAATAGACATCTTGACAATATTAAGTTTTCCAACTCATAAACATGCTATGTCTCTCCATTTCATGAGGTCTAGCTCTATTTGTCTCATCAATGTTGTGTGTCTCATCAGCATATGAACCGTGCATATATTTATTAGACTTACCTCTAATATTTCATGTTTTTGATGCTGTTTTAAATGGTATTATTTGTAGGTTCTTAGGATTTCCCAAACAGATAATCATGTCATCTGCAAATAAAGATAATTTTTATTTCTTTCTTTCCAATCTATATGCCATTTATTTCTTGTTCCTTTCTTCAGCACAATTTTTATTTTTTTGTATATGAATGTTCATAACAGGTTTGCTCATGATAGTCAGAAACTGCCAACAACCCAGATGTCCTTCAACAAATGAATGATTAAACAAATTGAGGCACATTTATACCTTGGAATACTACTCAGCAATAAAAAGGAATGAACTATTGGTATTTGAAACAATTTTGATGAATATTCAGGGAATTATGTTGAGTGAAAAATACCAGTATCCAAAGGTCACATGTCACATTATGTATGATTCCATTTATGTAACATGCTTAAGATGATAGTTATAGAAATGAAGAACAAAATAATGGCTGCCAGGGACCAGAGACTAGGGTGTGTAGAGAGCAAGATGGTATGACTATAAAAGGGCAACACCAGAAAGCCTTTGATGACGGAACTGTACCATTCTTAATCTCAGTTTGAGGAAGCACCATTCTTCTAAACATCAAATCAAGGAGCCGAGAAGCCATACTCTCAATTTCTCTCTCCACTCTCTCGTTCCTTCCCCTTCACAACATATCTTAAATCTACAAGTCCTTTTTCAGTCTCTGAAGCACAATTTTGAATAGAAACAGTGAGAGTGGATATCCTTGTCTCGTTTCTGATCTTCAGAATAAAGCTTTCAGGTTTTCAACATTCAGTATGATGTTAGCTACCCATTTTCATAGCTGACCTTTATTAGGCTGAGGAAACTTCCTACTCCTAGTTTCTTGAGAGATCCTATTATGAATGGATGTTGACTTTTGCTAAAACGCTTTTTTTCATTTAATAAGATAATCATGAGGTTTTTTTCTCTTCTTATCTGTTGATAGGGTGAATTACAATGTTTAATTTTAAAATGTTGAACCAACTTTGCTTTCCTGAGATAACCCCACTTAATTATCTTTATCGTATATTGCTGGATTTAATTTGTTAACATTTTGCCAAAGACATTTGCATCTATGTTCATGAGAGACATTTGGGCTGCATATTTCTTTTTTTTTTTTTTTTTCTTTTGTTTTTTCGAGGGATTGGGGGGACAGAGTCTCACTCTGTTGCAAAGGCTGGAGCGCAGTGGCGCAATCTCAGCTCACTGCAACCTCTGCCTCTTGGGTTCAAGCTATTCTCCTGCCTCAGCCTCCTGGGTAGCTGGGACTACAGCTACTAGTGAGCCACCACACCTGGCTAATTTTTGTATTTTCAGTAGAGACAAGGTTTTGCCATGTTGGCCAGGCTGGTCTTGAACTCCTGACCTCAGGTGATCCACCCACCTCGGCCTCCCAAAGTGTGATTACAGGCATGAGCCACTGTGCCCGGCCTGGGCTGCAGATTTCTTTTCATGTAATGTCTTTGTCTAGTTTTGTTATCAGGTTAATATCGGCCTCATAAAATGAGTTGGGATATTTTTTCACTCTCTTCTGTGTTTTAGACAAATTTCTGTAGAATTGTTATTATTTCTTCCTTAAGAGTTTGGTAAAATTCACCACCAAGCTTATATAGGTCAGTAGTTTTCTTTGTCGGAAAGTTTTTAACTACAAATTGATTTTTTTTCAAAAGATACAGCATTGTTCAAGCTATCTATTTCTTTTTTAGTGAGTTTCAGAGGTTTGGGTCTTTCAAACAATTTGTTTATTTCATATAAGTTCTCAAATGTACTGGCATAAAGTTGTTTATAATATCCCCTCATTATTCTTTCACTTTCTGTAGAATTTGTAGTGAAGTCTTCCCCTTCATTTCTGATACTGGTAACTGGTATCTTCTCTCTTTTTTTTCTTGATCAGACTAGCTAGGAATGTGTACAGTTTCGTTGATTTTTCTTATTATTTTTCTGTTTTCTATTTCACTGATTTTCACTCCTATCTTTATTTCTTTCTGTCTTCTTCCTTTGTGTTTAATTTGCTTTTATTGTAATTTCATAAGGTAGAATCTAAGATCATAGTTTTGAGATTATTATTTTTTTAGTAAGTAATTAATGCTAGTTACACATTTTTCTCTAACCACTTTATTAGTTATGGCACACTCTTTTTTGTATGTATGAGACAGGGCTTTGCTCTGTCACTGAGGCTGGAGTGCAGTGGCATGATCTTGGCTCACTGCAGCATCAAGCTCCCAGGCTCAAGTGATCCTCCTGCCTCAGCCCCCCAGTAGCTGGGACTACAGGCGTGAGCCACCACACCTGGTTAATTTTTGTATTTTTTGTAGAGACAGGGTTTCACCATGTTGCCCAAGATGGTCTCAAATTCCTAGACTCAAGCTACCTGCACACCTTGGCCTCCCAAAGTGCTGGGATTACAGGTGTGAGCCACCATGCTCAGCCTAGCACACTCATTTTTATGTGTTGTGTTTTTATTCATTTAACTTCAATATGGTTTTGAATTTCCTTTATGATTCCTTCTTTGACCCAGGGGTTATTTGGAAGTGTGTGTTTAAAAATATTTGTAATTATTTAGAGTTTTTTCCTATATTTTTCATTCACTTCAAGTTCAATTCTGTCATGGTCAGAGAACGTCCTTTGTATTAATTCAGTCTTTTTACACTTGTGTAGATTAGTTTTACAGCCCAGAACGTGACTTAACTTTGTGAGTGTTCTATGCATACTTGAAGAGAATTGTTATTCTGCTATTGTTAAGTAGAGTGTTCTATTCATGTTAATTAAGTTCAGTTGATTCACAGCATCCTTCAGGTCTTCAGCCAGAAGTTAAATAAGTGTTCTCAATATCCTTCAGGCCCTTTAGGGTCCTTAAGGTCTTCTTCTGGATCATGAAATCTTAAACATGTATGCACTTAATAATAGAGTTTCAGAATACATAAAACAAAACCGATGTAACTAAAAAAAGAAATAGACAAATCCATTATATTTGGTGACATCAATACTAATTGAGAGAAAAAGCAGTTAAAGAAGAGATGTTACAAGAGAAGAGAGTAAAAGAAGTTCAGTCTATATATCTCCCTTGTCAGTATCACATCATCATCCTTATCATCATCATCATCATCATTATCAAACATTTATTGCTCCCTGGTATATGCTTAACCATCAGGGGTTGCAAACTCCTAGGTCTACAAGGGCCAAGCAGGTGGGTAAATAAGAGGAGTTGGCTGGATGATACCCAGCTTTAGTGGAGGCAGAGAAACAACATGAACAGGCACAGCCCTGATGCTCAGGAGGGGACATGCCCAGTCTAAGATGAAAGGCCCTGCTCTGCTTTTAGAGAATGAGAAAAATAACATAAAATATGACCATACCTTCTGATTTGGCACGGAAAGCAGAAATCCACATCTTTAAGTGAAATATCTCCATTTGTTAGTGTTGGAAAGGTGACTTAAAATAATATTTGGAACACTGTGTGAGCCAATACTTTAGGGCAAACAAACTTGCCTTCAAGGTAAGTAAGTTCAGTCTGAGTACTTTCACTTTGCAACCTCAGGTATAAACACTGGTTCTTCCCCCTTGGAGATCTCACAATCTAGTTGGGGTAACGAAACATACACTTGGGTTCAACATTTCAAGGGAAAATGTGGTGGGATCCACTTAGAGATAAGAATAAAGTCTGATATATTCAAACTTATTTATCAAACATGCATTTATCACCTCTCACATGCCAAGCATTATTCTAGGTAATAATGATTCATCAATGCACCAACAGGACAGACTCCCAGCCTTCAGGGATCTTATAATTTAGTGAGAGAATAAAGACAGTAAAAATCACAAATAAATAATGTAGTGAGTTATAAGGTGATAAGCAATATTTAAAATATTGAAACTGCCAAAGTAGAAGGGCTACATTTAAAAACAATTTTTTTATTTCCACATGTTTTGGGGGGACAGGTGATATTTGGTTGCATGAATAAGTTCTTTAGTGGTAATTTGTGAGATTTGGAGCGCCCATCACCTGAGCAGTATACACTGAACCCAATTTGTAGTCTTTTATCCTTCAACACCCTCCCACCCTTTTCCCTGAGCCCCCAAAGTCCATTGCCTCATTCTTATGCCTCTGCATCCTCATAGCTTAGCTCCCATTTGTAAGTGAGAACATACGATGTTTGGTTTTCCATTCCTGAGTTACTTCCCTTAGAATAATAGCCTCCAGTTTCATCCAGGTTGCTGTAAATGCCATTAATTCATGCCTTTTTATGGACGAGTAGTATTCCATGATGTGTGTGTGTGTCTGTGTTTGTGTGTGTGTGTGGTGATATAGATATATATCACATATATACATATATATCACAATTTCTTTATCCACTCATTGATTAATGGGCATTTGGTTTGGTTCCATATTTTGGCAATTGCAAATTGAGCCGCTATAAACATGTGTGTACAAGTATCTTTTTTGTATAATTACTTTTTTTCCTCTGGGTAGATACCCAGTAGTGGGATTGCTGGATCAAATGGTAGCTCTTCTTTTAGTCCTTACAGTCTATATATCTGACAAAGGACTAATATCTAGAATCTACAAAGAACTCAAACAAATTAGCAAGAAAAAAAACCAAACAATCCCAACAAAAAGTGGGTTAAGGACACGAATAGACAATTCTCAAAAGAAGATATAAAAGTGGCCAACAAACATATGAAAAAATACTCAACATCACAAATGATCAGGAAAATGCAAATCAAAACCATAATGTGATACCATCTTACTCCTGCAAGAATGACCATAATCAAAAAATCAAAAAATAATACATGTTGGCGTGGATGCAATGAAAAGTCTACACTGCTGGTGGGAATGTAAGCTAGTAAAACCACTATGGAAAAACAGAGTGGAGATTCCTTAAAGAGCTACAATTTTTATTAGTTCAGAGAGATATGTGATCACTGAGTAGGTGACAACTAGGCAAAGGCTTAAGAACATAAGAGAAAAAATGCTCCATGGACATCAGGAGAAGAGCATGCTAGGGAAATAGCAGAGCAGTGCAAAGACACTGAGGCGGGAGTGTGCCCAGCATGTTGGAGGAAGGCCAGGGTAGAGTGAGCTGGGGTGAGTGGATTGATCCGAGTTATACAGGAAACAGAGGGTACCTTTTAAAAAAGGGTAATCATCACGCCTGTAATCCCAGCACTTTGGAAGGCTGAGGCAGGCAGATCACTGAAGGTCAGGAGTTTGAGACCAGCCTGGCCAACATGGCGAAACCCCGTCTCTACTACAAATACAAAATTTAGCCAGGCATGGTGGTGCACACCTGTAATCCCAGCTACTTGGGAGGCTGAGGCAGGAGAATCACTTGAACCTAGGGGGTGGAGGTTGCAGTGACCCTAGATTGTGCCACTGCACTCGTACCTGGGTGAGAGAGTGAGACTCCATCTCAAAAAAAAAAAAGGAGTAATCAGAGAGGGAGAGAGAGAGAGAGAGAGAATGACTATTTGCAAAGCTGTGGGCAAAGTTAAGGTAAATCAGCAAGGTCAGGCACCTGCAAGTTGGCAATAGCTAAATGCCTTTAGCACGAGTAGGCCAGAAGGGGTCAGCAGAGAGCAAGATTACTGGAACCTGGAGAGAGCTGGCTGACAGAGAGGGCTGCGGACAGGGATGCATCTCTCCCAGCAAAGGAACACAGCCAAGGCTTGGCAGGGAAAGGACCAGAGAAGCAAATATCCCGACCTTTCTCAGCAACCGTCTCCCCATCCCATACCAGTGCCTGTCATCAGGTGATCTAACTGCAAGCAAAAGGGCAGCAGGGAATGTTTGAAGATTTCTGTGGCCAGTTTCCTAGGAATGTGAGCACTGTGAGGAAAGCTGGAACGTGGATCTGGAGGAACAAATGGAGAATGTCCAGGAAGAGTAGTGAGAAATGAGTCAGAGAGAGAGGTATGTGGTTTGTAAAACCTGTTTGGCTACGTTCAGAGCCCAGCTTTTACTCTAAGAGACATGTGCTCCACTGCAGGATCTTGAGCAGAGGATTGACATGACTCGACTTATATTTTACAAAGAACACTCTGGCCACTCCAGGGAAAGCGACTGTGGGTGAGGGAAGAGCAGGAGTGGAGTCTATTGGCCCTGACTTGGCCCACAATGGTAGCAGTGGAGGTCCTGAGAAGTGTTCTGATTCTGGCTATATCCAGGTGGATCAGCAGGATTTCTGGATGGATTAGATAGAAGATTGTGAGAGATACAGAAACAGCAAGGAAAATTCTAAATGTTTTGGCCTCAATACCTGGAAAGACGGAGTTGTCTTTAACTGAGATAGGAAAGCCTGCAGATGGAGATGACTTAGTGGAGTGGGTTGGTGGGGCGTGGACATATTACGTTTGGGTCTATTCAGTACTTCATACTGAAGATACCAAATAAACAGTTAGATACGCTAACTTGGAATTCATAAGAATGATAGGGACTTAAAATATAAAGGTGGGTATCATTAACAGAGAAATACATTGGAAATATGAGAAGGAATATGTCACTTCCAAATGAGAAAAACAAAGAAGCTTCATGGAGAGGAGGTGACATGTAATTTGCATCTTAAAGGGTGGAATTTTTGACAGCAGAAACAACTGATGAGAATATTCCAAATGGAAGAGAAACCACTAGTAAAAGTGCTAGAAAAGGAAATTGGAGGAATGTTTCAGGGAGATCAATAGAGTTGGGAGGAGCTGTAAGCTTGGTGTTGGAAGTCAGAGACGGAGATAGAACTGGAACATGGTCCTGTCTTCCAGTTCATGCATGCATTTGTCACTTGTCATTTACTCCGCATGCATTTATTGACCACCCACTTGGTCTAGGGGCTATGCTTCTTTCTGAACATTAATAATAAGAGCATTTATTGGACACAAATTATGCACTCCATGAATAAAAACGTATTTAATCCTTACAATGCCCTATAAGAGCTATACTAACATGATCCCCAGTTTAAAGAGAAGGAAACTACGACTCTGGCTCTGTCAGTGGCAGGACTGGAACCCAGGCAGTGTGATCCCAGGGCCTTTGTCCTTACCACTCTGCTCTGCTGCTTTGTCAGAAACACCAAACCAAGCATCTGTGGGAGAGTAGCCTGGCAGCCTTCAGAAATGCAGATTAGTAAACCATGGGGGAGATGTTCTCCAGACTTTCTTCTGCGTGGGATGTGAAACATGCCCTCTCCAAGAGTCAGCCGAGGAACCGGCAGCAGCAGCTCTAGAAAAGGAGGTGGGGCTGCTGACCAGGGCAGAGGTCACCAAGCTGCCAGGTCTGACTCACCCGGAAAAGCCGACTGCTCTTTCCAAAGCACCAGCTCCCCTTTTCTTGGCTTCCACAGCAAACCTGAGGTCAAGGGCAGGCAACCAAAGCCTCACCCTGGAAGGGTAGCTTGAAAGTATCCTTGAACAGTAATGTGTCTGCTCCTCCACTCCTCATCTCCTCCAAACCCATTTTAGAGATGAGGAAACTAAAGACCATGGAGGCCTTGTTACTTGTTCTACATTTTCTTGGAAAGTCTGTGACAGATTCTACAATAGAACTCCCCAAATCTCAGGACCTTCATGATCAGTGTGCTTCCACAAAACATGCTAATGTTTGAAAACTAGGTTTCCTAGCAAACAGGCTGGGATAAGATCGCATGTGCTTGTGTGTGGTGGGGTGTGTGTGTCTGTGTGTGTATGTGTGTGTTGGTGTGTCTGTGTGTGTGTGTGTGTGTCTGTGTCTGTGTGTGTGTGTGTCTGTGTGTGTGTCTGTGTGTGTGCCAAGTTCATGATCCAAGCTCAGAACTGACACTCCCTACCACTCCCGGGGAAAGGAATTTCTCCTCAGTTCAGCTGGTCTTTCAGGAAAATTTAGATTTTAGGCATCTGGCCCGGTAAATGAGATAGGAAGGAGGAACCCTCACCATCCAGTGAGTCCTGCTCAGGTGTCGTTCCTGGAGAAACATTCACACCTGTGTGCAAGGAAGCCTACAGCAGCATCACAAGAAATAGTGAGAAGTGGAAGGAACTCAAATGCCCATCAATACAGGAGTGATTACCCAGCAGTTAAAAAGACCTGCCTCGGGCGCCTGTAGTCCCAGCTACTCCAGAGGCTGAGGCAGGAGAATGGCGTGAACCCGGGAGGCGGAGCTTGCAGTGAGCTGAGATCCGGCCACTGCACTCCAGCCCGGGCGACAGAGCAAGACTCCGTCTCAAAAAAAAAAAGACCTGCCTCTATGAAGTAGGTATTCACAGAGTGAAGGAAACAGCCTTAAGACATATTACACAAACAAGAAGAAGGGGAAGGAGAAGACAGAGAAGCAAAAGGAACTGGCAACGCAATGTATACATTATGACCCTTTTTATGGAAATAAAAATTCCCAGTTACGTGTGTGTGTCTGTGTGTGTATAGAGAAAGAATCACCTCAGCCTGGCGATTTCAATGCATTTATTCTCCCAACAAATGTGCAAGGAGGGCCTCTCCATGGAAGCCTGAGGGGAGCCCAGCAGGGCACAGAGCAAGCAATACCCCTGCCCTCTACTGGCTGGATAAGGGAAGACGGTGAGACACGGTAAGGGAAAAGAGACATTCTTTTTTTAAAAGTACTCTGTGTTATCCAAAGTTTTCACAACAATAATTTATTCCTGCATGTGTCATTACAAACGTGTAAATATGTGAATAAACAAAAGAATAAAGTGGAAGGAGAGAAGGGGAAGGAGAAATGCATGGCTAAGTGCAAAGTATCGGAGGTGCTCCTGGAAGGGAGGCTGGGGCTTCTCCTTCTAGGCTGTTGTATCACCAGTTCCCCACGCCAAGTACGATGTCCACAGTGTCTTGGAAAGTAGAGGAAGGAAGTCAAGTAATATTACATTTTCTGCAACAAGCATATTCCAATAACTAAACATTCCACATCTCTCATTGCCTCCTGGTGACTTCCATAGAGCACTGCTGGCAGTTTACAGCCCCTGCAGGGTGCTATCTGCATCATTTTCCGTGAATGTCATTACCTGCAGACATGGTCTCTGCACTGTCTTCTCCCTGATCATACGTCTCTTCCCAGCCTGTGTTCTCTGTAGAGAGCCAGCCGTTTAAAGCCACCCCCCATCCCCCAGCGATTCTTACTTCTTGAAGCTGCATTCTGCTGCCCACAGACTATCCAAGAGCAGATCACAGACAGAGGCACATACCTTCCAACCTGACCCCCACCCTGCCCTTGGACTTGTCTTCTGGTTTGCACAGGAAAATTGACAAAATAAACTATTGGCTGATAGGATAGCAAAAATGTTGCCCCTAATTCAGTGTGCTCTTTCGTCTTAATAATAAACTAGATTATTAGATTTAGAGTCAGAGCTCTCCGTTCGAGTTCTGGTTCTGTAAGTTTCAAGATATATTACCTTAGGCATATTTACTCCAATGTAGAAAAATATTACTATTAAATGTAGAATTAAAAGGCCTACCTCACAGAATAGCTGTGGAGGATTCAAAGAGGCATTTACAAGTGTTTGGGTTTTGTTATTAATATTGGTGTGTGAGCATGACTGCATCCCATTCTGCTGATTTCAGGTGCCATCCATGCATCGGGACATTGCGAGGTGAGGAGGAGAAAGAGGTGCCCAGGATAGCAGAATGTGCCTAGCACCCACAACAGAGATAAAATCTCCGTTCCAGCCAGGAAGTGTACACAGAAATACCTCCAAGTAAAACCAGATCTGCCTGTCCTCAGAGATAATCAGAAGGATTCCTTTCAGTTGCCTCAGACCAAGAACAACCCGGCTGCATTTTTTTGCCTCCTGCTCCTCAACTGGCTGGCATTTTCATTGACTTACATTTTAAAAGCTATTTACTTAGGAATAAAAAATGAAGTTACATACTCAATTAATTTTAACTTTATGATATTCGGCTTCATTGTCTAATAATCTATTTTTATTTTATTTTATTTTATTTATTGTTTTTGAGATGGAGTCTCTCTCTGTCACCCAGGCTGGAGTGCAGTGACGTAATCTCGGCTCACTCCAACCTCCGCCTACCAGGTTCAAGGAAGCAATTCTCCTGTCTCAGCCTCCCGAATAGCTGGGACTACAGGTGCATGCCGGCTAATTTTTGTATTTTCAGTAGAGAGGGGGTTTCACCTTATTGGTCAGGCTGGTCTAGAAATCCCAACCTCAGGTGATCCATCAGCCTCAGCCTCCCAAAGTGCTGGGATTACAGGCATGAGCCATCAGGCCCAGTCTAATAATCTATTTTAATAATTAAAAAAGAGGTGTCTCTCTCGTTCTTTTTCCTGTGTGTTTTTATTGATAAATTTCAATGCCTTGAACAAATAAAACATTTCCCCTTTTGATCGCTTCTCGATTTCCTACATGATGTAGCTTTGAGTCCCTGTACTATTTTGGTCTTGCTCCTCTGAAGACCTTGGCTAAGTCCCACTTAGCCAAGTGGTATCCCCATATCTGCATCCAGGAGTCCAGGTATGTGGCGTTTAATATACAAGTGGAAGGTACTGGTTCTTACTTGTTTCACTCCCTCTCCTATTTTAGGCCATATCCACATCTGCCAGCAAGTCAGGAAATGATCATAGGACCACACTTTGAAAACACACATGGGCCAGTGAAACCAACTGCATTTGCAAATCACTTGGACACATTAACACAACACAGATCCTCAGACCTTGCTCAACCAGTGAATCAGAATCCCTGAAGGTACGATCACTGGAAATTTTATTCATACTTCCTAGGTTATTCTGATTAGCCGAAATATTGGCAACCACTACCTCAAAGGTTCCTTTCACAAGGATGAGGGATAAGGCATAGAATTTAGGGGTCCTCAATGCCAGAGTTTCCTTTCTTAATCCTCTGAACTTTCTTTAAATGTTCACTGCCAAGCCAGCAGGGGGTAGCATCTGCAGGGCATTTGGACTACAGAAAACATAATCTGCGGTAACCTTTTGGTTCCTCACATCTATGGTGACGACAAATAACCTGTAACTGTACAGAAAGTCCCTGTCCGAAGTCATGGATTCATCGTATCCTTGCACCATGTCTGCAAAGTAGTTGTTGGTCCACCTTTGTGTATGAGAGGAATGTGTTGTCTTAGAGAAGTCAAGGGACATCTCTAAAGCCTTATTTATAATAATTGGCTGTGATAGAGCTTCTCACACATTCCAGGAGGGGAATGGACAGAGAAAGAATTACACATAGTAGCTTCATATTTTAAAACTTATGAGAGAACACACACACACACACACACACACACACACACACCACAGCACAACCTTTACTCCCATACCTCACTTCCACCTTCAGCAACCCTGCCTAATAATAAAGTCCAGGATGCTTCCAACCTACACCGAACCACATTCTTATAGAGGTTATGCAAACAAGTGAAGCAAACTTGTCATCCACACACTTACATGCATAGTCAGCAAAAGTGAGAGAACCGTTTAAATACCACAGGCTAGTTCTCAATTCTTAAAGTGCATGTTAATACCGTAGGCTACTACACTTCAAACCTCAAAGTACAAACAAACTGCCTGAGAATCTCATTAAAATGCAGATTCTGATTCTGCAGGACTGGGGTAGGGCCTGAGTTTCTGCATTTTTTAGCAAGCTCCTATGTGACATAATGGCAGCTGGTCCATGGACCATACTTTGAGTTCTAAGTCCAGAGCCTGTCACCATCTAGTCTCTGCTATTTCTCTCCCTGGATGCAGGCATGAGATGAGAACAGTGAAGTGCTGACCCTTCCATCTCTTGCCTTTTATTAAGTGAGTATCTCTCCTCATGGAGGGTAATTCTAGAGTTTAAAGACACATAGTGTTCATCCATGGCCCCTAAACCATACCTGTTGTTTAATCTCATACATAAAGAAAGAGTGATCACTCCATAACTCCAGATTTCTAAGTCATTCCAAGAATTGTCTTAACTAAATGAGATTTTGAGTTCCCATGCATCATATATCACATCACATATGATGTGTGTCTCACATATGCAACACTATCATTGCCTTAGAGCATGAGGAGGGGTTTTTGTGTTTTGTTTTGTTTGAATTTTCTTCACTGTCTTCCAGCAGTTTTCAACCAGGGAAGATTTTTGCCTGCCTGGAGACATTGGGCAATATCTGGAGACAATTCTGATTGTCACAACTGACCACTAGCTTCTAGTGGGTAGAGGCCAGAGATGCTGCTAAATATCCCGCAGTGCACAGGACAAAACCCACAACAATGATGCATCCTGCCCAAAAGATCAATGATGCCATTGCTGAGCAATCCTACTGTCTTCTAGTCAACTCATAATCATCAATATCTTTGGCAACTTACTGAATGCTTTTTAAAGATACTGCCACAAATCTGGGTAAGAAAAATATTATAGACAGCCATTCAAAACAGAAGCCACTGAGGCCTTGCTTTCCATTGGGCAGGAAAGTTTAGTGGTCGAGGGGCCCAAAGACTGGGTTTGAGTGCCAGTTCTCCCACTGACAAGCTAGATGGAATTGGACATGTTTCTCTAGGTCTCTCAGATTTGATTTCCTCAAGCATCAAATGACTGTAAGCCCAACAAGAGCAGGGACCATCTCTGGGGCAGCAAAGTGTATACATTCTCCTGGTACCTAATAAGCACTTGTGTATATATCAATGAAACAAATGGTGCTTGATTTACAACATAAGTTTTTCAATCTGATCGTGAATACTACTTTTTAAATCTTGATTAAAGACTTGAATTTTAGGGATTACTGTTACTAGCTGTGCCTTATCCTGGCAGAGCAGGACTTGGGCTCCAGGATATGTATAGGATCCTGTACTGTACACATAGCAGTATATAGTGGTGGGAATGACTGCAGGCTCTAGTATAACCTGGTTTAAAATCTTAGCCCCACTACTACATGAGCTGAGACATTTGACTTACCCTCTCTACACCTCAGTTTCTTCATTTGAAAAATGGGTGTTACAACAATTCTTATCTCACAGGGCTCTTGGAAGAATTAAAATCAAATAAGATAATGTACGCAAAGCCCTTTGCACTGTGCCTAATACACAGCACACACTCAGTAAAAGAAGTCTTTATTATGCTTTTGGCCTCTAGCCCCCAAATCAAGGGCGCCTGATTAGCTACCTCTCAAAAGAGAGGCAGAAACACAGGGCTGAAACCAGAACCTGGCCCCAGAGACCAAGCTGACCCAGCTCCTTTCTGCTGGATGGAAAGTCAGGAGCTCACCCTCCTCACAAGGGGTTTGGGAATAAATATTCCATGCTCTTCTGCCTGCCTGTTTTGTCACATTCAGAATACAGCCCCAGTGATGAGATGCCTAGCATGCTCATTCTGCTACAAGGCCAAAGGACACTAATAGAGGTGTCAAAGCTGAAAACTGTTTGGAAAGCAAACAAAGAAATGAGGAAAGGAAACAACATCCTTTGATTCAATAATGAATTTTGCATAAAGGGCTCCACATTACAGTGCACCAGAGACCATACGGCCACAGACTTCATGTTCCATTTTTTATGAGCAAGAGGAAAATGGGGGGAAATTTTCAAACAGATATTAGGAGAGTATTCAAGAAAGTAAGTTCACACATGTATCTTGATTTAAGCAGGTGGACCCAAGCCATTTATATTTTATAGCATAATAAAAGCTTAGAGTGGAAAAGAAGCATCTAGTCCAATCCCTTCATCTTCCAGATGAGCAAATCGAAGCACCGGGGGATTAGGTAACAAGTTGCACAGCGTCAGCCTTGTAGTGGCTGACTTAGGAAGAAGGGCCATGGGGCTTGTCTTTTTGTCTAATCCCTCCTGACTCTTGGACTGCAGGGCTAGAAGGAAACTTGGAGTTGTTCTTCTCCGCGGACACACTTCTCTCTGGGCTTGTGAAGTTCATTCATTTACTCAAGTAATAGTTACTGCGCATTTTTATGTGCCAGATGCCATTCTTGGTACCTGAGCACACAGCAAGCTCTGGACAGAGAACAGAACAGGTACCCGCTCCTTTTTCACTTTCATTCCAGTAGGCGATGTCAATTAACAAGTGCACAAATAAATCGTACAGCACAACTTCAGATAGCAGCACAACTTCAGATAGCGTTCTGTGCTCTGAGGGAAATAAAATAGAGCATTGTGACAGAGAGGTACTGAGGGAGAAAGGACAACTGGGAAAGCCTCTCCAGGAGGCAACATTTACTAGAGCTGAGACCTGAATGATGAGAAGGAGCCAGTCACGTGGAATTCAGAAGGAAGGGGGTTCAGGTCAGAAGGAACAGCACCTGTGAACACCCTAGGCAAGTGTGGGATGCGGTGTGCACAGAAAAGAAGGCTGTGTCTGCAACAGAGTGGGCAAGAGGGCGCTGCTAGGAGGAGAGGTCAGATCGGTGGGCAGAGGCAGCATGCTGAGGTTGCAGGGACTTGCCCTGGAGCCCCTGGAAGGTAGAAACAGGACGGGATCAGAACTGGAGCCTCCAGGCTCATAAGTTTCATGGTTCTGTGCCAGCCATGGTGTGCAGGCTCTTCCGTCCTGGAGACCTTATGCTGAGTCACCAGGTCAGTTATGGGAGGTGCCACACCAGCCCCTGGACACGTTGTCCTCACACTCAAAACCTAGCAAGGCACAAGCTCTCAAAGGCCAAAGGAGCCCCCAGGAGCAGAGTGACCAGATGGGATTGAGATGGAGAGTGGCCCCCTCCCTTCCCTTTCGCCACCATGACTCATACAAGCTTAGTAAGTCATGAATCAGTCCTACAAGCCCAGAAGAAGGGTTCAGTAGAGTCTAAGGCTAATTTTAAAATCATTATTATTAATTTTCAATTATACAAGAACTCATGAATACATTTTCCTGGTTAAAAAATAAATACATAAAATAAAACATGGTCCCTACGGCTAATGTCCCCGTAGACTCCTTTCCAATCCTATTGTCTTGTCATCACCCCCCAACTTCTATCCCATTATTATTAGTAGTTCGGTGAATAGACTTCCAGACCATTTCTTATTCCATAAAAGGCATCCCTCACCAGACAATAAGTCTGGAATAGTCCAGGTTACTACATAAATATGCACCCCATTTTGCAAATTGCTGTGTAATATTCCTCAGTATGATATGCCACAGCTTACTTCCCTGTGAATTGTAGTTTAGACTGTTCCCAATCTTTTTGTATTACAATAAAAAAGTTGAAATAAAATTTCCTTTTGGTACATTTTTGTGAGTGTGTCTCTGCAGTAGATGGAAGACTTTCGTCTTAGATGTAATTCACAAGTGGAAACTAAATCGATCATGAGAATTTCTAAACACTGAGTGATTGTCTAGAGCCAGGAGACTTGTCTTTATTCTTACTGCCATTGTGGACTCACTGCATGGTTTTACCCAATTCCCAACTTCTTTGGGACTCTGTACAAGGAGAAACTTAGTTTTGATGAACTCCAAGAACTTTTACAGTTCTTGCCTCCTACAACTTTATGATTTGCGGTACTAAACCTGTGGGGTTCTCTCCCAAGTCGAGGTTTGATTCCCATTCCAAGGTTATAGGGCATTTGCAGGAGGGCATTGCTGTGGGTTGCAACACATCAAGATCACAGTGTTCCACTCCAGGCAGTAGAATGTACTATACAGGTGTCAATGGGGAAATGGCTAGCACATAGCCACTGACTTCTGTCTTCCCTTTCCCATGTCCTTCCTGGATATGAGGGGATATGATGTCACCTTGTATAAATTCTATATAAATGCCTGAATCTGAACCCATAATTTATAAGGAGATGTAACCACAACCTACTCTGCAGACTTTAGTTTACAAAGCACACAGTTTCTCATGACGTTCCTTGAACAATCCTGAGATACATTCCATGAAGGGATAATTATAATACATAACAATGTGCAGTGAATGTTATTATTCATTACAGCTTAGTAGATTGAAACAAAAGAATGAATTGATTGCCCAAGATCACCTAGCTAGGAAGTGAGGGCAAACCTGGAGCCCAGATGTTGTGATTCCCAGTTCTTTTCTCTTGCACAGGGCAACAACGGACTTCACCGTTGTGTGGTTGTGAACCCATTTGTAATTATTAATAACTAGAAGAGACATGCATCCTCAGCAGATTCTAAAGGATTTACTGGAAGACCATATTCACAGACAGAATTTACGTCTTCAAGAGCCAAGGAAATAAAGAGGGAAGAGGACCAAACAATGGGGAAGAGGGCATGGGAGTTAATTAACCGAACTCCAAACTGAAATAAGTAAGTCCAGTTGTCTGAAAGGCTTTTAGTCCACGGGTTAATGAAAGATGCTGTTAGGGATTATTTAGCTAGACTGGTCATGGAAGGGAAGGTTCTTCTAGAGCAGAGGCAACTAAGGTAATATCTAGAGGATAACAAGGTTCTAGCAGTGTAAAGAATCAGAAGAGAAAACCAGGTATAGGAAGCAGTGAGTACAAGGTTCCCAAGATGAACAAACTCACGGGAAGGTCAGCAAATTTCCTCTGCTTACGAAGCCAAAGGGGCATAGGGTGGGGGCATGGGATAGAGTGAGCCTTCTCCATGCTTGACCAGGGTAGCCAGTGCTAGAGGAGCTCTGAGGACAGAGTCAAGAAGATGGAACTTAAAGGAATCTTGAGGAAATAACCAGCTTTACTCAAGGGAAACACAGGAGATGGGTACTACAAGCAGGAGAACTGAAGGCTGGAAAGAAAATGTGGGTCAATAATGAGTAACCCACAAAACCTGGCAACGGACAAGCTTTCAATGGTCAAGGGAGCTCCCAGGAGCAGAGTGAACCCCCTCAATGCTTAATCTGTAAAATGGAACAGTAGGATAGAGTGTTCCCTGACATCTTTTTTAGATAGTTCTACCAATAAAATAAAAAACAGCCCAGAGAAAGTCAGTCAAGGGAATGGCAGCACTGAGTCCAGTTTTCAGATCTTCCAAATTCCTATCCAGAGCTGACTCCACCCCAGCTCCTTCCTTCTGCTGGAAGAGTGACCATCAGGAAGGAGGTTTGGGCTGTGGCCACATGTGCGTGTGAGGCCTCACCAGAATCCTATGGTGGGGCCATCTGCCTGGAGCCCCCCTGGAGCCCATGCTGCAGCCCCCGGCACTCTGATCTCAAAGCCAGTTTCTTTGTTCCCCCCAGAAACTTCCCAAAGATGTTGGGAGCCACTTTGATTTTGGATTTTTGTTTTTCTTAACATTTCCCCACAAAACAATGTGAGGAACAAGAGGAAAAGCATGGCCCAGTCACAAAGCTATTTCAACCAGAAAAACAGGTCTGAGTCCTATCAATTCCACCTAGATTTCAGAGATCCCCAAGAGAGGAAAGGGGGACAGAAGCTCAGAGAGCTTCATACAAAGCACCACTCTCTGTGGGAATTCTGTTCTGTGTTCAGGGCCTGGGGCTTAGCACAAATCAGTGGTGTCCCTTGGGGAACAAAGGTCCCCACACCAACTGAGAATGTGGTCAGATCTGCCAAACTTCAAACTTGGTTCAACCACTCTATGCTTAGAACCAAGAACACTAGAGCGAAAGGAACTGCAGGAATCATCCAGTCTAATCCTTCAACAGCATTTACCATCATATATACAATACCCTAAAGAACATACTGTATATATTTCCTGTAATTTTCTTTTTATTTAATCACATACTATGAAAACCCTCCCCCACAATTATACATAGATCTTTCTCATGTTGTTACCCATAACATATTATTTTTCAAAACTAAGAAAAGAAGTAGTCACCTTTGGTGAGATATTCAGATAGTCTAGGGATGGCAAGTAGAAACTATGGGACTACAAGCAACCTCCCCACCATTCCCACACCTTATAGACTGAAAGGACTTTGTATTCAAGATGAGGGTGAGCGAGCATATATTTGTAAATGAACAGGAGCAGGATGAGGAGGAGGCAGAGATGCAACTGGACAGGAATGAGGGAAAGGCAACCAGAGAGAAAAGTCAGGGGGCAAGAGTTGCCTTAGTCAATAACAGCAATGGGAGGCAGGGAGCAGAAAAGTGAGGAGGAGAGCTTGAGATGACCCCGGTTAGGGACAGGGAGTCAGGAAAGATGGGAGCTGTTGGTGGTGAAGAAGAGCCCAGTAACGGCAGCCCAGCAACAGCCCCTGAGGTGCCAGGCCATGGTCATGGGTGAAGCTGGCCCCAAAACCTTTCCTTTTTCCACTCAGAGAAGTTGAAAGGTTTGTCTCCCAATGATTTTGCCACATGGTTTTTCAACACCCGGAGCCTTTGCCAGTTTCCCGGTGAGACTTGTTTATCTCCATTCTGGAGTCTCAATGTTCAAAACAAACTTTCAGACAAAAGGATCCTCTGCTCTGTGGTTCTCAGCTCCATTCTCCTGCAAGGACAGAGTCAACAACCCTGATCCCCTGATGACTTTCACAGCCACGTCCACAGAGAATCCCACCCCCAGCTTCCTCCTGCGTCTTTCCCGCTGCCTCTGATTGTTGTGGACATCCTCAAGGGCAGAGCTTGTATAGCTTATTTTAGCCCCTTTTTTCCTATCCTCATAAACTATGCAGAGAAAATAAGATTGTTCCCCCAGCAGATGTTATTTGAGCCTTATAAAGTGGCCCAAGACCCAGTGATCTCTTCTAAGAGGTGAAACCATCAGCATCTAGCTAGATATATTATCAAAAAGAACCCCAGACAAGAACTCAATTAATCTCATTAATTGATGAGTAATTAATTCATTAATTTATCAATTACTTAATCATCTGAAAATTTTCAGGCATATTTTCGTGGCCACCACTCTGTGGAAAAGTCCAACAGATTTTCATAAGTAGAAAATGACAGCATTGTCACTGAGGGCAGGTATAAGTGAGGGGTGACACTAATATTTAGTATGCATCCAGCCTTCACTTGTCATGCATTACACTAAGGCCTTTAATACATATGATAATCCAAAAGGTAGGCACTATGGTTGTACCCTTGTACAGATGAAAACTTTGAGGCTTATAGAGGCTAAGTATCTTCCCCAAAGTGAGACAGCTAGAAAGTGATGATGAAGCTGAGATTAAAAGTCAGGAAGGTTGGCCGGGCGCGGTGGCTCAAGCCTGTAATCCCAGCACTTTGGGAGGCCGAGACGGGCGGATCACGAGGTCAGGAGATCGAGACCATCCTGGCTAACACGGTGAAACCCCGTCTCTACTAAAAAAATACAAAAAAATACTAGCCGGGCGACGTGGCGGGTGCCTGTAGTCCCAGCTACTCGGGAGGCTGAGGCAGGAGAATGGCGTAAACCCAGGAGGCGGAGCTTGCAGTGAGCTGAGATCGGGCCACTGCACTCCAACCTGGGCGGCAGAGCGAGACTCCGTCTCAAAAAAGTAAAATAAATAAATAAATAAATAAATAAATAAATAAATAAATAAATAAATAAGTAAAAGTCAGGAAGGCTGGAAACGGCACCTGGGCTCTTCCCCAGGCCACCATCGGGTTTAGCTAATTTATGTTTTGCTTAGTTAATCCTCTCCCCGTTGTCCCAGAATTGGATTTATGCTTATGAGGTTGGAGTTCTTTATATTTCTTTACTTTTTATCTTTTCTGCAATCATCCATTACTGGGTAGAGCTCTTGTCTGTCCTGTTCTCCACGGTATCCCCAGAAGCCAGCACTGGGCCTACCACAAAGTAGACCCTTGATAAACAATTGCTGAGTGAATGAACTAATGAATGAATATCATTCTTTTATTTGACTATTTCCTATAATTTGAAATTTTCTGAACATTGAGGCTTTGGGTGATAACTAAATATGTTCATGGAATAGAACAGTTAATTTTACATGTCTAATTTATCTGAACTTTCTCCCAGAAAAATGTGTTTCCAAGCATTAGAACCTAGCAAGTTACCTGCAACTTGGAAATTGAATAAGGAATCCCATCTGAAAATGTAGAGGACACATAAAGTGGAATAATTTAAATATTTACTAATCACTTATGTTTTCAAAGCTATTTTAGGCCTGTGCCTTTTTCAATAGCAAAGAGCTGTCTATGAATTACCTGGCGTGCTTGTTTCAAATGCTGAGCAAGGGAGTCCAGGGCCTGGGAATCTGCATTTTGGAGGTATCTCAGGCGTTTGTTATCCATACAAAATTTTGAGAATGATCGTGAGGACATTAGGGCTATTTTTATCTCCACCTCATCAAACAAAATTCTTTTTAAAAAAATTGTTATTATACTTTAAGTTCTAGGGTACATGTGCACAACGTGCAGGTTTGTTACGTAGGTATACATGTGCTATGTTGGTTTGCTGCACCCGTCAACTCGTCATTTACATTAGGTATTTCTCCTATCGCTATCCCTCCCCTAGCCTCCCCATCTCCCAGCAGGCCCCAGTGTGTGATGTTCCCCTCCCTGTGTTCATGTGTTCTCGTTGTTCAACTCCCACTTATGAGTGACAACATGTGGATAAAATTCTTAACAAGCTATCAAATGTGTTTCAAATCCATTGATCCTTAGGTTTATCTAAAGATTCTTTAATCCTGATCACCTCTCGAGGTCACGAGCCATATCCATTTTTTGCTCCCTATGTGAGGTAGAAACATTGTATTTATCTAAAAGCATTGTATAAAAACATTGTATTTACCTTTCCCCAATTTTAATAGAGCAGCTATCTAATCTTACACTGACATCCCAGGCTCTAGTGCACTGAGCCACTCTCACATAGGATCAAGCTAGAAGTTAGAAGATCTGGTCCGGTTCCGCCACAAGATGCTGTGTGTCCTAGGCCACATTGCCCAGCCTCTCTGACCCCCGTTTCCTTGTCTAAGCTGGGGCTGTAACTGTTCACAGCCTTTTGAGTCTGCACATGCTCTAATTGGAGTCATGCTATAGACGAGGATCATGTACCCTCTCAGTCTTGTTTTTCAGCACTCAAAAGTCACACTTCTATGATCATGAATTAGGTTCAGAAAGTGACAGAGTAAGTAATCACAGGAGTGTCAAGAGCCCTACCCCACTGAATCAATTGTGACCAAAAAACTTTGGAATATAAACTTCTACAATACACACCTATAAGATATAATTACAAAAAAAAAAAAAAAAACTTGGGGGAAGACTTAGTTGACCATACAAAAATTAGGGTAGACCTGTGAGGCCACATACCTGCTGTTCTCCTCAGATGGGGAAGTGTTTCAGGGTGGGGCGCCTAGGCAATCTACTCTTAGGACTGTGTAATATTAAACCCAGAAAATATCTGGGTTGATCTGTCAACAAATATTCATTGGTAGCTACTATATGGCAGGCCCTGTTCTAGGTATTGGGGGCCTGTAGGTGAACCCTACGGACAGACCCATTCTTTCATGGAGCTAACATTCTCGTGGGGAAGAGAGGTAATAAACAATTCTAATGATGAATCAGTGATAGGGGATAAAGGGAATCAGTGAGGGAAGAGGGGATATAAACGCTGGGAGGCTGAAGGAGCCCCTTACGTATCATCCACGTGTGCAGACGCCATATTCACAGTTGAGAAAGATGAGGCAGTGACGGTAATGACCGACTTGAGCCTAGACTGCACCAAACTTGTCAGCAGCAGGGCCGGATGGAAACTGTCTTCCTGCAAAGCCAGGCTTTCCTTCACAGCCCCTTCTAATGATGTTTCTTTTCCTATCATTATCGAGCCCTTAGACCCCAGGATCGAGGGAGGGAAAACAAGCGCTCAAGCACCCCCTCGTTGGTCCCAGGACACAGGCTCTCGTCCATCCCCCATCACACCCCAGGGCCCAGGCAGAAGCCCGGCGGGGCGGGGCCTCGGACACGCGCCGGTGCGTCCAGCAGGTGGCAGCAGCGAGCGGCCGCGCCCCCCGCGCTGCCAACCCGCGAGCCCGCATCATGGATGTCGAGCTCTCCTATTTCGCATTGCTAGCCCTGGAATTCGAGACCCCAGACGAGGACCAGGATTCATGAATCAGTCGCAGGGGCCGGGGCAGGGGCCTCTGGCTCCAGACACTGGCCGAGAGGTGGGTTCCGGGGCGGGTCGCTGCTCCTTGAGGCCAGGCGGGGACGCGCTGCCCCCGCCCTGCCTCCCTGTGGTCCACACCCCCTTTGGGCTCCGGAGCCGCTGGGCAGGAATAGTCCGGGGTGCGCGCGAGCAGGCGCTGCCAACCCTACTTCTGCCCGGGATTCCGATCTGAGGAGCAGGAGGACCGGGGCGCCGGTGTCCTGCCGCCTCTTCCTCCTTGCTCTCACCTGCGCCTATTAGTCCACGCGCCTTCAAGGCCAGGGGCTACAGCCCAGACAGAGAGGGGACAGCAGAGGAGCGAGAGCACCTGAGGATACAGAGCTGGCACTGGACTGCCTTTTCACCCCCCAGGTGATGAGTGAGGTTCGAAGAACGGAAGATTTAAAAAGCAGCCGGGGCCTCCGTATTGAATGAAAGACCCAGTGCAAAGACATCACCATGAACACGAGCAGTAAGTGGATCCTCCTCTCCTTTGCCATGGGAACAGGGGTGGGGGCGGGAGGTGAGGGAGCCTGCGCTCGGGCTGCCTGGAAAGAGGAAGGAAGCCTGGCATCTCTGGACACATGACCCCCAGGCTCCTTTTTGGTGCTTTCCGTCCTCCTTGGCAGAGGCATAATAGCTTCATGACTCTGGTTTTTCGTGATAATTTTGCCAATATTTTATCAGCGGCGCCGGTCGCCTCTGCTGGGAAGGCTGCTTGTCTCCTTCTAGCACTGCCTGGGAAGGCCTAGGAAGCAGTGTGTGGCCATTGTCTGACTATGGGGGCTCTGAGGAGACCTCCCTGCACACATCTGGAAGGCACTGCCTGTCCCAGAGGTGGGAAGAGCAGGGAAGCTGGCCTGTGGGCAGGCCGGAGGGTAGGTGGGTGTGGGCAGGCAGTGGGCTGGGAAGCCGCAGTTTGATAAACAAATCATCACCAGGCCACCTTTGGGTCTGGAGATTGTGAAAGATCCAGCTCCGGAGTGTCTGCAGCCCGGTGGGTCCAGGCACTGGTTTCTCTATGGACCTGCAGGCTGGTTAGTTATCCTTGAGAACAAGAGGACAGGAACAGCCTTTTGGCCAAGGGCTCTAACATGCCAGAGGCAACAACTGCTTGCAGAGCGGGGACCAGATATTTTGCTGCCAGGTAGGGCCTCAGCTACTGAGAATGCAGTCCGAAATTCAAGAAGGCATAGTCTATTTCTCTTCAATGTAGCGCTGTGACCTGGGAGGGCATGTCTAGATTCCAGACTCACTCTCCCGCCATCTTTCTTGTCAGCTTGGCCTGTCTAGGTTATTCCAGCATCGCATGGGGCTGTTGAACCAGAGAACCCCTACAGTCACTTTCCTGGGTCTATGACTTTGTTATCAGTCCCCTCTCTGCATCTCAGACTGCTCACCTGTATGATGAGAAGGGTTGAATTAGAAAGCCTTCTAGTCAGCTAGGCACCGGTGCAGATGCCTGTAATCCCAGCAGTTTGGGAGGCAGAGGCAGGTGGATCACGAGGTCAGGAGTTCGAGACCAGCCTGACCAACGTGGTGAAACCCTGTCTCTACTAAAAATACAAAAATTAGCCAGGCGCGGTGGCATGGACCTGTAATCCCAGCTACTCAAGAGGCTGAGGCAGGAGAATTGCTTGAACCTGGGAGGCGGAGGTTGCAGTGAGCCGAGATTGTGCCACTGCACTCCAACCTGGGCAACAGAGTGAGACTGTCTCAAAAAATAATAATAATAATAATAAAAGAAAGGCTTCTAATCTAAGAATCTACAAGTTTTTTTCTTAAAAAGCTAGAGCTGAGCAACAAGGCCAGAACTATCAAGACCTTATTGAAGCAATATCCAGCCAAAACCTATTTCTTCACACACTCCACCCCACCCCCACCTCCATTTCAAGACTGTTGGCATAGAAGAGAAAAAAAACAACAACAACAAAGCAAAAGCTACTGAGATGAAAATTAAATATATTTATTTACTACATATTTGTATGATTCATCTCTCTGCTGTCTTCCTTTGTGTATTGCATATCTATGCTTAGCTAGCAAGTGTGGCTGGACTCTCTGTGCCTCTTACAGCCAAAGAATTTTGCCTTTTGATTTTGACAGGCTGGAATGGTGTTTTGGCTTCATACCAGGCTCAGGAAAAGAGGAAAATCCTGAAGCCCCTATCAGCTAGTGGGTCACATGTTTGCATTTGCATGTTTTCAGGCAAATAAAGATGTGAGTTGCCTGTCACTTCTCACTATCTCTAGGGGAAAAAAAAAAATGTATTTATGAGAGTCCTTTCCCACTAAGTGGCAGGAGAGAAAGATGGCTCATCTATTTTTCAAGGAACTATGAAAAGAAACCGGCAACTGACTCTGCCCTTTTCTCTCTCTGGAATGCTAAGGAACTCTTGTCCTGTTAGTAACACTGAGTATTCCTGAAAGAAGAAAACAGAGACTGTCCTTCTGAAAGCAAGAAAGAGAGAGAAAGAGGAAGGAAGGAAGGAAGGAAGGAAGGAAGGAAGGAAGGAAAGGAGGGAGGGAGGGAAGGAAGAAAAAAAGCACCAATAGAGTTGAATACTGACTGGCAAAAATGCCACTACTTTTTATAAGCAGGGAGAGTGTGTGTATTTTGCAGTAGTGGAAAATGAACAGAGGAAAGTAGTGGAAAATGAACAGAGGAGAATG
This sequence comes from Piliocolobus tephrosceles, assembly GCF_002776525.5. Lineage (NCBI taxonomy): Eukaryota > Metazoa > Chordata > Mammalia > Primates > Cercopithecidae > Piliocolobus > Piliocolobus tephrosceles. The sequence goes on along the minus strand of NC_045437.1, from coordinate 141,478,663 downwards.
ACTCAGCAGCCCTGGAAGCCCCCAGGGTTCCCCCTAAGAGGAAATGCTTCTCTAAACAGACACCTAGGGGACACAGCAAGTGCAGAACTTTGGGGGCTTAACTCCATCATCATGGAGGTACCTCCCAAACCCAAGAGGGCTGCAAATGCAGAGAGTAGACATCAGATCTCACAAGAAAAGGAGTAACAGAGTCATAGGATGGTATGGATAGGGCATTGGCAGGGGGTCCTTGGGTGACCTGACCAAGCAAAAATCTCCCCTTTGAGATGTGAAATTCTTAACTTGATCCTCATGCCTGATACTATCCCTAATAGAAACTCTTGCTTAGTTTTTCTTTCACTTCTATTTATTTATTCCTCATTCTCTACCAGCCACCATGCCAAGCACTCCCCTGATTGAGTTCACCAGACTGTGCCACCTAACCTGTGACATGGGTGTTTTTCCTCATTTTATGGGTGAAAATTTGAAGCTGTGTTCAGAAATGTTGTAGTTAATGCCCAGTGGCTTCTTCAAGTCATGCAGTTAATTGTTGGGTTATGAAAGATACTTGGATGTGTAACACGTTTGACACTGAGTACAGCTCCTAATCAATGGTTCAAATGTCAACACTGAAATGGAGGCAAAATGTGAGATTACAGTCATCCCTTTGTACACATGGGGATTGGTAAAATTGTGTATACTAAGTCCTGCAGTCAGCCTTGTGGAACCTGCTTATAAAAAGAGTCAGCCCTCTGTGTAGGCGGGTTTCAAATTCTGCAAATACTGGGTTTTTTTTTCATTTCAACTTTTATTTTAGATTCAGAAAGTACATGTGCAGGCTTCGTTACATGGGTATATTGCATGATGCTCAGCTTTGAGATACACTTGATTCCATGACCCGGGTACTGAGCATAGTACCCAATAGTTAGTTTTTCAACTCTTGCTCTCCTCCCTCCCTTCCCCCTCTAGCAGTCCCCATTGTCTATTTTTGCCATCTTTATGTCCGTGAGTACTTAATGTTTAGCTCCCACTTATAAGTGAGAATATGAAGTGTTTGGTTTTATGTTCCTGAAATAATTTGCTTAGGATAATGCCCTACAGTTGCATCTATGTTGCTGCAAAGGACATGATTTTGTTCTTTTTTATGGATGCATAGTATTCCATGGTATATATGTACTACATTTTCTTTACCCAGTCCACTGTTGATAGACACCTAGGTTGATTCCATATCTTTATTATTGTGAATAGTGCTGCAATGAACATATCAGTGTGTGTGTCTTTTTGGCAGGACGACTAATTTTCTTTTGGATATATATCCAGTAATGGGATTGCTAGGTCAAATGGTATTTCTGTTTTAAGTTCTTTGAGAATTCTCCAAATTGCTCTCATAGTGGCTGAACTAATTTACATTCCCATCAATAATGTATAAGCATTCCCTTTTATTTGCAGCCTTGCCAGCATCTGTTGTTTTTTGACTTTTTAATAATTGCCATTCTGACTGGTGTAGATGGTATCTCATTGTGGTTTGGATTTGCATTTCTCTGATTATTAGTGATGTTGAGCATTTTTATTTTTTCATGTCTGTTGGTCACTTGTATGTCTTTTTTTTTTTTTTTTTTTTTTTTTTTTTTGAGATAAAGTCTGGCTCTGTTGCCCAGGCTGATGTTCAGTGGCACAATCATGGCACACTGTAGGCTCAGCCTTCTGAGCTCAAGCGATCCTCCCACCTCAGCCTCCTGAGGAGCTAGGACAATAAGTGAGTGCCACCATGCCCGGTTAAGTTTTGTATATTTATTTTGGTGGAGATGGGTTTTGCCATGTTGCCCAGGCTGATCTCAAACTCCTGGTCTCAAATACTTCAGCCTCTCAAAGTTCTGGGATTACAGTCATGAGCCACTGTGCCCAGCCCACTTCTATGGCTTCTTTTGAAAAGTGTCTGTCATGTCTTTTGCCCACTTTTTAATGGTTTTGGGGGTTTTTTGTTTTTGTTTTGCTTGTTGAATTGTTTAAGTTCCTTATAGATTCTGGATATTGGTCCTTTGTCAGATGCATAGTTTGCAAATATTTTCTCTAATTCTGTAAGCCGTCTGTTTACTCTGTTGATAGTATCTTTTGCTGTGCAGAAGCCCTTTAGTTTAATCAGGTCCCAGTTGTCAATTTTTGTTTTTGTTGCAATAGCTTTCAAGGACTTAGTCATAAGTTCTTCCCCAAGGCCCATGTCCAGAATGGTGTTTCCTAGGTTTTCTTCTAGAATTATTATAGTTTGAGGTCTTACAGTTACATCTTTAATCCATCTTGAGTTAATTTTTGTATATGGTGAAAGGTAGGGGTCCAGTTTCATTTTTCTGCATGTGGTTAGCCAGCTGTCCCAGCACCATTTATTAAATAGGGAGTCTTTTCTCCATTGCTTAATTTTGTCAGTTTTGTCAAAGATCAGATGGCTGTAGGCATGTGGCTTTATTTCTGTGTTCTCTATTCTGTTCCATTGGTCTATATGTCTGTTTTTGTACCAGTACCATGCTGTTTTGGTTACTGTAGCCTTACAGTGTAGTTTGAAGTCAGGTGATGTGATGCTTGCAGCTTTGTTCTTTTTGCTTAGGATTATTTTGATAATTTGGGCCCTTTTATGAGTCCACATGAATTTTAGAATTTAGAGTCCACATTTTTAGTTCTGTAAAAAATGATGTTTCTAGTTTGATAGGAATAGCATTGAATCTATAAATTGCTTTGGGCAGTATGGCCATTTTAATGATATTGATTCTTCCAATCCATGAGCATGGAATGTTTTTTTCATTTGTTTGTGTCATCTATGATTTATTTCAGTGGTGTTTTGTAGTTCTCCTTGTAGAGATCTTTCACCTCCTTGGTTACACATATTCCTAGGGTTTCTGTCTCTCTTTCTCTGTGTGTGTGTGTGTGTGTGTGCATGTCTCTTGTAAATGGGATTATGTTCTTGATTTGGCTCTCAACTTCAGTGTCATAGGTGTATGGAAATGCTACTGATTTTTGTACATTAATTTTGTATCCTGAGACTTCACCGAAGTCAGAGTTTTTGTCATGAAGGGGTGTTGGATTTTATCAAAAGCTTTTTCCATATGTTTTGAGATAATCATTTTTTTTTTGTTTTCCATTCGTTTATGTGGTGAATCACATTTATTGATTTGCATATATTGAACCAACCTTGCATCCTGAGAATAAACCCTACTTCATCATGGTGAATTAACTTCTTGATGTTCTGCTGGATTTGATTTGGTAGTGTTCTCTTGAGGATTTTTGCATCTATGTTCATCAGGGATATTGGCCTGTCATTTTCTTTTTTCATTTTGTCTAAATACTGTATTTTCAATCTGTCTTTAGTTGAAAAAGATCTGTGTAAGTGGACCTACACTATTCAAACCTATGTTGTTCAAGCGTCATCCATATAAGAAATTCCTAATCACTTTATCTGGAGAAGAGGAGCATGGGGCTGTGGTCTTTGAGCAGTGATAAGAGTTGATAGAGTGCAGGCCCTGGAATCAGACTGTTCCAGGTTCCAGTTCTCATTTTTTATGTGTTAGATGTGTGGTCTTCAGTATCGTTGTCTCATCGGCAAAAAATGGAAATGACGAGGCATACCTCAGCTGGGAATGGAAACCAAATGTTAATGTTTTGCATAGTACCTTGACTGTGGGCACAACTGGCATCATGTCAGTGATAGGTGGTCACACTGTCATTATCACTGTGGGCATCATTGTGGCTGTCATTGTGGATTTTATGACATTAGCAAGCAGGTCACACAATCTCTCAGACTTCAGTCACATCCTTCTCATGAATTGAGAAGCATACCTGAAGTGTGATTTTTTTAAGGATTAAATGGGATTATGAGATGTTTTATAAACATTTGTAAATTGTTTTTACTAATAAAAAATTATTAGATTACAAAAACAAGAGCATGCTTAGTCAGTTACTCTTCAGTGTGAATTTTAGTTTCATTAGAATCCTTTCTTCTGAAATCTAGCTGAACATTAAGAAAGGGGTAATTTTGGAGATGCTGGAGTGAGGTGGTGGGCAGACCTAGGTAGAGCACAGCAGGTGGGGTCCGGTCCTCATTCGGGAGAAAATAGACACCAAACATGTGAGTAGGACACCCAAGGCTCAGGAAGGCCTGGGCTCATACTGAGTCAGTACACTCGCTTCGGTGAAGGACTACAGAGGAAAGGAGGGAAACTGGCCAATCATTGCCACTTTGGCTTCTGTAGGGTGGATCCAACATTCAGCCTTTCTTTCCCTCATGAACTCTTAACCTATTCCAAGGATCTCTCATTTGTCTCCTGACCTACTGAGGCAGCCTCTAACTGGCCTTTCATCTGCGCCAGTCCCCTTCAGCCACCTACCGCATCCCCACTCTGTATCATATTCTGCTTAAAGCAAGGCTCCCATGCTCCCAAACTCCTCAACAAGCCTGTAGGGCCCTGTGTGGCCTGCTCCTGGCCTTGCTGACCAGCCCCATCTTGTCTACAGTGCACAGTTCTCAGTGTTCTTGTCACATGTGCCTTCTCCCATTCCCTCTAAGGGTTTGCTCCTGCTGACTTTACATGCATGGTTCCTTCTGCCTAGAAAGCCCTTTCCCAACTAACACCAGCCCCTCTGCCCAGCCCCACACTTTGCACTTCACCAAGGCTTGCCTCCTAACTCCCCAGAGCATCAAGTACACCAAGATCAATGGTACCATGTACCGCTCCTACTCATTTTATAGGCTTCCTCCTGCCTCTAGCCCCTTTGTTGGTCTTTACCATGGATTGGTGTGCTAACAAATTACTTTTTTGAAGTAGACTTTGTTCTGTTGAAGAGAGTATTGAAGGGTCATATAACTCCCACAAAGATGTCGTGGGATAAGTAGATACCATGCTGGGACAGCAAGAACCTGAGCTTTGGTGTATGGATTCTCATGTTCAAACTCAAGATCTATCATGTACTGTTTCTGTGGTCTTGGACAGAATAGATCATGTCTCTGAGCTGAATTTTACCATGTATAAAATGTGAGCAATAAATACCAATGTGCAGGGTTCTTGTAAGGATTAAGTGAAATAACATTAGAAACTCACTGGCATTGGGCCTCTGAATGGAGTTGAGTCTGAAGTTGAGTTGGCTGTTGGGTAAAGCAAAGTTCTGGAAAGTTTGGTATCATTAAAACCAAATCCTCTGATTAAAAATTAATCTGTTCTTCTGGTATTACAGTAGGTGCTGGATTTTCTATATAGGAAAGTCATAGCTCCCAGGAAGCCTACAGGAAGCTTATTAACCTGGCATTGTATATGGCATGGGTTGAAAAAGGGAAGACAGGAAGTTAGGATTCCAATTGTCCTGGTTCAGAAAACATCTGAGGGCCAAAATTTGGATGGTTATAAAACTAGAAGTAAGGGGAAACATCCTTTAGAAAATAAAGACTGCATGGCCTAGCCACTGATTGTTTTATAGGGCAAAGAGGAAAAGGAGGATTCTATTAGGTAGGGCCTTGGCAGAGAACACATTGGCAGTTTGAGGGGAGTTAAATGGAAGAACTCTTCACAAGTGTGTAAGAAGGACATTAAGAAACAAACAAGGAGACGCAAGCATGACCCAGTACTAGGAGCCTAGTAACTGTGGCACATGACCCACTGCTACCACAACTGCCCTCAGCTGGACCCAGAGACCCAGCTGGCTATGGGGTGAAGGCTGCCTGACAGGAACTGTGGCTGTGGCCCCAGAAAGGCAGCGAGCCTAGTTCCAAGGAAAGAACCAGGAGGATAAATATCCTGATCCTCCTCTTCTCTCTCCCTCAGATCTCCTATGGGTACTCCCCATTGGTCAAGTCCAATCAGAAGCCAGAGGGCAAGGAAGGCATTTGATAGGTCCATAATGGTCAGCAGCTTCCCACGGCATAGTCCAGAGTAGGGAAGCAGGCAGAACAGATCTGGAGAGGTAAGGGAGTTCAGAATAGAAGACACCCAGCACACAGGGCATGATGACCTTCCTCTGCTAATGCCGTTGCCCAGATCAAGAAATCTAAGGATTCCTGAAGAACAGGATCCCTTACACACAAGAACACAGTAGGATGCCCTCTCCAGAAATTCTACAGCTGCAAAACAGATAAAGTAGAAGTGATTATTTACTCTGCAAGGATAGAGATGGTTTTAAAACAGTGCTTCCCAAATGAATGAAGCAGTTGTTGATAGATGATTACGAGGCTAAGGAGGGGTTAGAGGAATAATGTAAGGAACAATTTAAAAATCATCCAAAATGACTATAACACATCTCAGAAAAATCACAATGTGATTTCAAGAGCACTTGGATTGCGTAAAGGAAGTGATATCAATTCTGAACTCCGGCTTTCCTATCTGGCAAAAGCTTTTTCTTGCTGAGATAGCATCTGCTGTGGTGAATGGTCAACAACTGGCTGTTACCCAACTTTAGGCAGAAGCCATTGTAAAAGTACAGAAAACAACCAGAAGTGTCCGAACACCTTCGACTTTCTGGGTATTTTGCCAGATAAATTCTTGCTTTGCAGTTCTTAAGGGCACAGACTGAAGCTAGGTTGCTGGGCTCAAGTTCTAGCCCTGCTTGTACTTTCTGTGTATCCTTGGGCAAGTCACTTACCTTCTCTGTGCCTCACTTCCTCATCTGTAATGATAATTACAAGGAGGCTAATAATAGTGCCTCTCTCATAGAGGAGTTATAAAGATACATAAGTTAGTTGTGAATTCCTTAGAACAGTGCATGACACATAACAAAGGTTTCTGAAATAAATAGTATGTATTAGTTTGCTAGGGCTACTGCACCAAAATGCTACAAACCAGGTGGCTTAAACAGCAGAAATGTATTGTTTTATAGCTCTGGTGGCTAAAAGTCCAAAATGAAGGTATTAGTAGGGTTCCTTCTGAAAGCTGCGAGACAAATATCTACTCGAGGCCTCTCTCCTTGGCTTGGAAATGGCTGCCTTCTGCCTGGGTCTTTTTACATCACCTTTATCCATGTGTATCTCTGTGTCCAGATTCCCCCTTCCACAAGGACACCAGTCACATTGGATTAGGACCCATCTAATGATTTCATTTTAACTTGATTACCTCTGGAAAGACTCTATTGCCAAATACAGTCATATTCTGAGGTACTGAGGGTTAGGGCCTCAATTATGAGTTTGTGGGGACACAATTCAATCCATAATAGAGTGCTTGTTAAGGAAATGACTCCTCAAGGAGGTTTTCTTGTGGTCTCGTTTCCCCTGAATGTCAGTCACTGTCCATGCTAGCATGGGATGCTGACAGTTGGTTACTAAATGCAAGAGTCACTAAGTTTATCTATCTAGTCTTGATGTTTAAACCCTCATTTTGCTATCCTTGACCCGTGGACATGGACCCTCTCCTCCTAAGAACCTGAAGGGAAGTGCTCACATGTAGGAGGTCCCCATATGGGAAGACCCCAGTAATTTAGCGTGTCCACAGCCAGTCTGCTTGCCATACTTTCCACCCCATCTGGTCGTTTCTCACAACTGTGGTGTTTCAATAGTGTAAGGGAATTTAGTCATGACATTTGTTTCCAATCTTCCTAGTTCCTGGGCCTGTCCAACACAGGCAATAAGAATTGGATTGTCCATTTGTTGATTCGTCAAGTATTTACTGGACACCAGCTCTGCACCAAGCATAATGCTGGAGATACAACAGTAAATAGAACAAATGTGGCCTTTAACATCATGGGTCACACAGCTGGGCAAAATGGGCCTCCTGGTGGCCAATGTAAAGGTATACGTCTTATTTGCCCTACACCAGGTTTTTAGTGAATTTGAATTATTTGCCAACAATGGGAAATTGGGAAATCAGAATTAGGATTTCTAGCTCTCTTCAAAACAAAACAAAATCGGAAGATTTTGCAGCCCCGACCTAATTTTTCTTCCTAACAGCAATCAATAAGATTGCCTGCTTTGGTTGGGGTATATACTTAGTCTCTGGCTTGCCACAATTATCACTTCCTATTAAATTACACAGTGACAGTTTAATATTTTTATGTCACCTTGCCACTGTGGTCCAGTAGATGATCCATAAAACATCAAATATGTAGAAGTGATTCTTCACACAGAGATGTGGAAGCTGCAGCACATCTGTTAATGATTATGGGAGAAAATTCTGTCTGAAGTTAGCAATTGATTAACATTGCCATGCTATTCAAGTCCTCATGAAGTGAGCAAAACCCTGCCTCATGTCGTTATTCCCCCAACTGACCCATTCCCAGAAGGGTGATGTCATATCCTGTTGGATACAGTTAGGCAAATAACAGGGCAAACAATGTCCTGCCCCAACCTCCTGGAGGTCAGTTTTGTTTTCAGAGAACCTAATAAAAGACAGTAGGACACAGAACAAAGGAGGGCAATTCTGGATAATTCTGATCCCAGATCTGGGCACCTTTTCTAGCCCAAAAGAGGGCGTCCGAGGAGGCTGGACTGTTCCAGAGAACGTTCTGACATACAGGACATGCCCGGTCCAGTTGAGAACATCTAGTCAACAGCATGAGCTCTATATGGGTTAGGTGAGTTTGATTAGCCACCCAGCTGAGGGGTGAGTGCTGAAAGTCCACAACAATGATTCCGTGTGGCTACTCACAACCATTCCTCTGTCATTACAGGGTCCTCCTGCTTGAGAAAGTAGATCATGCCAACATAATTTCTTCTGTTTAGGGCAGATTCTTCCTCATTCCTCCAGAAGAAATCAAGGTAGCAAATAATTCACAGAAAGCAAAGCACAGTGTCTGGCACATAGTAGGTACTCAAGAGATAACTGATGAATTAATGCATTCATGAAAAGCAGACTCTCTCTACTAAACCCTAAGATAAAGATAGATAAAGATCTCTTTCCTAAGCTCTAGGGTCATCTTTCTGATCATCTGCTAAGATGGCTACTGGAATATTCCCAAGGCACTTCAAATTCAACCTGAAATTTAATAAACTTACTCTCCTAAGAAAACAAAAACAAAAAGCCTACCTTAGCTCTTACAGTCCCAGTTGATGTATAGAACCTCTATCTAGCCAGTCATAAGTCAGTGATTAGAAAGCAGTCTTCTGGGACACTTCCCTTTCCTCCACTCTCTTGTGTTCCATCTGTTGCCACATCTGGTCATTTCTACCTCCCAGACATGACTTGAACTCTTCCCCTCCTCAATGGCCATCACTCCCTAATGTCTCCTACACCAGGCGTGGCAGCCATTGGAGGAAGAGGTTAGGGGAGCAGGAGTTGGTCTCAAGTTCAAGAAGAGGCAACTGAGCAGTGTGGCCTACTGGAAAAATGTGATTTCGGGCCATATGGACAGGAGGTGAGAGTCTCACTCTGCAGACCCTGATCAGGCTCTGTTTGAAACATTATGTTCAGGGAGGACAGTGGTCAGCCGGTGCATTCCCAGGAAAGAGTGACTGAAACAGTGGAAGGACTTGAAACGTGCTGGGGAGAGGATGTTTGAAGGAACAGTAGGAAGACACCAGGCAGCTCCATATGTTAGTTTTGTGTCTTCCTGAGAGTACGGATAGTCCCTCAGCGACTTCAGATTAGGTTTTATCTGGCTCCCTAAACATCTCTTAGGCCTTTTTTCTAAGGGTGTCACCAGCCAGACAAGGGGTACATACAGGCTCCACATGCTGCCCTGCTGTTCCCAGGGACTGTGGTGGCTGCTTGTGTGCCTGTGCCACAGCCCCACCTTCTCTCGCAGCAGAATGCTACTCTCTACTGCCTCTATCATTTCCAAAGCTTCTTCCTCGCATCTGCTTAATTTTGTGCAAAGCACAGGTCTTTCTCCACGGGCTGTTATCTCTTGCCCTCACCAGGCCAGCAGGGCCAATGAAACAACTGCTTTGCAAGAGTCTAATGACACAGTTGATCTATTTTAAGCACCTGAAGCACACTCTATCAAGTGCCAATCTTCCCGCCACAAGTCATGCTCAGCTTGCAGGAGCAGGGGCAGCCCGAGGTCTATTCCTGTGTTTTGAGATATGGGGAAATAGCCCAGGGATCCCAGCCCTGCCCGTCTGGTGATCGTCTAAAGCAACCATAAAATTAGATATTTTCACAGTCAGCCTGAGTGGTTCTTGAAGGAGAATTGCCTGTGATGTTAGAATTATATGGTGCAGGAACCTCAGGTGACTATAAATCCCTCTTTCAACTGGCAGAGACAGACCCTGGGCCTATTACATGCAGGGAGAAGGAACCTGAGAGGCAACATTTCAGGAACTGAAGCCCAGTCCCCATCAGAAATTCCTTAGACTCAGACTAATGTTTTCTCCTCCTCCTCCTGGTCAAGAGACTCTTTTCCAACTGCAGCCTGGGTGCAAATGTTTTACATCTATTATTTTATTTAATCCTTACAATAATCTTACATGGGCCTTCCTTGAATTCTGTGTCTAAGGAACATCCCCCATGTTGTATTTGCTCTCACCATTCTTCACAGAGATTACCACAGTCAGTGATTATTTTGTTCATTAGCTCATTTTCTTTGTTTCTATCTCTCATGCTCCTTTGACTATAAGCCACACGACGGTTGTGTGACAAACCCTGTCTGTTTTTTTCACTGCTGAGTCCTGCACACTCAACATGGTGTTTGATGCAGAGTGATGACCACTTATAAAAGCATTTATTGGACACATGAATGAGCCCACTTATGCTTCACAAAAGAATATAAAGAGGACACTGACATTATTCTCATTTTAAAACGAAGGAAATTGAGGCCCAGAGAAGAGATAGTTGGCTCCAAATCTCAAAGTTAAGAAAAGTGATGGAGCCTTGAGTGAATATGTGGATGGATTCATTTAATGAGGAATACTTCAATATCCTCATTTTACATAAAAGGAAAATGAGGTTCAAAGGTAAATTGCCTGGATAAAGTCAAATGAGACAGGAAGCAGACAAGCAGATGTTTAAACTGTTTTGGTCTGACCCTGAGGCCTCCTTTCCCTCCTCCCTGCTCCTCCTTTTTACCGTCTTTCTGTATTTTTACTGTGATGGAGATCGCCAGGGGAAACATGGATTGGGATGGCTGGTCTTCCTGTTGGATGTCTCAGCACTATTCACTCATTCACTCAGGCAGTGAAACAAATCTTCACGCTGTGAGACAGTGACATTCCACATTCCAGGCACCATGGAATCATTGATGCACAGGGCAGAGAACTGGACCTCAGACTGCTTCCATCCAGCATCTTGGAGGGGCAGACACAAGCATGCATGACTGTGATGTGGGAGAAACCATGGTGGGTGCTGAGAGGGAAGGGAAAAGTGCAGAGAAAGACAGGCCAGATTCCTCTGGAAGGCCTGGGAATGCTTGTTGGAGAAGATTCCATTCCACCTGGTCCTTGAGACAGGGAACAGACTTATGTTGTGTAGAGTCGAAGGAAAAGAAAGAGCAGTCTAGATGGGCTTACTCAGTTCCTGTGCAGGCATTCCACACACCCTAATGCACAATTCCTGAGTCCTGGGCCTTTGTCTGGGAACTGGGATGGAGACTGAAATAAAAAGACAGAAAGCCCTCATCAGGAGCTGTTAGGAAGTCCAGTTTGTGTATGCTAGAGAATGTGAGTATGTGGACAGTGAGAAAAGGCTGGGAGTTGGTGAGGATCAGATCTTTGAGAGTGTCAATGCCATGCTGAACAGTATTTGTTACAGTCTGTAGCCAGTGAGGAGTCAGGAGAGGTTTGGAGCCCAGTAGTGACCTGCCCAGAGCTGTGCATTATTTAGGAAGATCTCCCCAGCAGCACATACCTGATGCATCAGAGGGCCTGGCGGCAGTGAGAAGCAGACCTAGTGCAGCAGTGCAGTTGTGAGTGGATGAGAGGGAGAGTGGAGAGTGTGAGGATGCAGGGAGAATGAGCTCCCAATGGTCCTGAAGCCCTGCTGTGCATTTCTGCACCTATGCCCATGGTATATTCCAATTGCTGTATATTCCGATTTCTGGGACTGTGAAAACTGGTACTTTGAAAACTGGGTTATTGACCATACTGAGAAGCCTAGATCATATATATGATAAGAAGTTGAGCTATAGAATCAGACTGCCTGGGTCCAAGTTCCAGCTTGACCCTTAGTAGCTGTGCCGCCTTCAGAGAGTTGCTTTATACCAGACCCCCAAACTTCAGGTTCCTCTTAAGATGCGGATGATAGATGAACTTTAAGTAAGAGAATATATGTGAGATGCTTAGCGCAGTACCTGGCACATAGAAAATACTCAATAATGATTAATAGTGATAAGTAATGAAGCACATTTGAATGTACTATGTTGGGGAAACCCCTTTTAAAGATACAAAATAACCAACACATGGTATTATTATGATATAGTCACCACTCGGTCATTCCACTAGGAAAGAAGAGTGGTATATATATTGGTAACACAGGACTTTTTAAGCTAATATTTAAGGAGCATTTTATTACATGTAAGACCCTATTCAGACATTTTCCATGTGTTACCTCTTTTGGTTCTTGGCATGAGTCAGGTGTGAAATAAATGTTGGAGAGGGCAATTCTGATTAAGCAGGAAATACGTCACATTAGTCCAGGGACTGGTAAACCTTTCCTGTAAGGGGATTTGCAAGCTACACAGTCTCTGTGGCATGAAACCTGCCATAGACAATGTGTAAAGAAATGGGTAGGGCTGTGTACCAATCAAAATTTATTTACAAGAATAAAGGTGGAGGGTGATTTGGCCCATGAGCCAGTTTGCTGACACCTATACTGGATGACCTCAAAGGTCTTTTGCAACTTTGAGATTCTAGTCTGAGATTCTAGTCCAAATGATGACAAAGAAATGTCCAATCCTTCTAATTTAGTCTATCTTTGTAATCACAAGGGGTGTTACTTCAAATAAGATAGAGAAGGTCATTGGCAATAGACACAGAGAGGACCAAAAAGCTTTCCATTCTTTGTGTTGCCTTCGTAGTCAGCACACCTCATAACTTACACTCTGGTATTATATGAGTCTTCTCAAGTGGCCATTAAATGCCAAGCTGCACAGACTGCCCTGGGATCTGCAGAGTAAACAGTTCTTCAGAGGCAGAGAATGATACTCAGAATGATACTCAGACCAGAGACTTTCCCATTTGGGAAGGAGCATACAGGACAATGTTCCATGGCAACACTTCGGTATCCAGAGCAAATCCTCCTTCTTTGCTCCCCATTCACATTTCCTACTCACAACCCACATGCCTTGTAGCCTAATATGATAGCCCGGGTGTCTGCTCAGCATGTTTTATCCTTCCTCCTTCTGATTCTTTATGAGAATTTCTCCCCATCTCCTTGTCATGCTAATGGACTGTCACCGTGGTGCTCTGTCCCCCATGCCCCGCCCCTGAAAATGACATATGACTTGTGCTAGCCAATCAGAGTTTCCCATCCACCTTGGCCACAAGGATTTGCTCATCAGTGGAAATTAAACCCAAGATAGGCCAATCAGAGTATTCCCTGGAATTGGATAGGGAGATATTCAGAAGAAGAAGTATTTATTCCATTGAGGTTGCTGACCTAAGGAGAAAAGAGTGTGGGAATACCAGTGGCCATGATTGTCGAACATGAAGAAGCCATCTGCAAAATAAAGTCTTAGCTCTGACCATATAGGAGAGCCTCTAATCCAGCCATACCCGAAGCCAGAGCCACCTCAGACCCCAGACTTCCTAGTTGTAAGAACCAACAAATTCTCATTTTGCTTAAACTGGTTTCCACTGGGTTTCTGTAAAGTACAACTGAAAGGGTACCAACAAAGGCACTTTTTAAAAACCATTATTTCCAGTTGGCAGTTGCCCTTACAATGACCCCTATTTATCAACAGCCCAGCCATCTTTAGGCTTAAATACTCTGCCACCCTGCTACCTCTCATTCACTCCTGAAGTGATTTTATTCCCTCCTCTGAAGTCCTTGGCCCTTAGTTTAAAACATTCTTATAATTACAGGTCATTTGCTGTGAGTCAACATAATTTATTCATGTGCATTTCTTAGTGCCTTCTTTTAGATTATAAACTCTTTGAGGACAGAAATCACGTGTCTGTGGGGTATAATGTATTTGCTCCCCAATTGCAAGCCAAAGATCACCGTGGAGCCATGGAATTATTGCTGGAACTTACAAATCCATGTGTGCTCCTAATTCAGATGCATAATGCCTGTCAAATGCATGTGTGTGAAAAAAGTCAACATGGCAGAAAGCTAACATGTAAGTATTACTTAAATGTAATACTAAAATACAGAGGCTAGCAAATATTTTTTATGTTAAAAAGGAATCCTCAAATGATCTAAATGTGGTTGCATGGATGTATATATATGTAAAACATTTTGAGCTGTATATATGTTTAAGATTTATATACTTGACTCTATGCAAGTTATGCCACAATAAAAAGTAAAAAATAAAATAAAAATAGAGAGTCCTTATACTTGACAAGTCTAGTCAACCATCACTAGCACTGTTACAAGGTCGATACCAATACACAAAAATTAATCCAGGATAGATCACAGACCTCAGTAAACCAAAAGCTAAAATTATACAGCTTCTAAAAGAATATGTAGGAGAATATCTTACAACCTCAAGGGAGGCAATGACTTCCCAGAACACTAAAATTGGTAAAAAAGGGGAAGAATTCTAACAGACACATCACATGTACAAATGGTTAATAAGCTCATAAAAAGGAGCTTAACATCATTCGTCATGTTAAATGCAAATTAAAACCACCTTTTTACAGCCTCCCAAATGGCTAAAGTTCTGGTGAGAATGTAAAATGACAAAACAACTTTGGAAAACTGATACAGTTTTATAAAAATTCAACATATACCTGCCTATGATCCAGCAATGCCTCTCCTAGATATTTCCCTGTGAGCGATAGAAACACATATCTGCAAAAAGATTTATGCAAGAATGTTCCTGGCAGCTTAATTCATGATAACCCAAAGCTGGAAACAACCCAAATGTTTATATATAGACAAATGGATAAACAATCTGTGGTTATATTTACACAATGGTATACTATTCTGCAATAAAAAGGAACAAAGTATTGACACATGCCAAAACATGAATGAATCTCAAAAACATGCTGAGTAAAAGAAACCACACATAAATGAGGGCATACTGTATGATTCCATTTAGATGGAATTCAAGAAGGCAAAACTAATCTATGTAGACAGAAATTATAACAGAGTTTGCCTTTGATTGGAGGAGGGGTGACTGATTGCAAAAGATTGCAGCAAATTATCTAGAGTGATAGAAATGTACCTTATCTTGATTAAACTGTTGTGGGCTATACACTTGTCAAAATTCATTGTATTTAAAATCTATATGTTTCATTAATTGCAAATCATGCCCAATTTAAACATATATGTGTGTATCCCCTTGAACACAGTATGTGTGTATATACATATTCCCTTAAATGGAGTCCTAGGCTTGGAAACAGAAGAACTAACTTCAGATCTTAGCTCTCCTGCTAACTCTGTGACCTCTGAGGCCAGTATCCTTATAGGTTCTATGGCTCCATCCTATCAGTCTTGCTTACCTCAAAGAGCTGTTTCAACTATAATAACACCTGTGAAAATTTTTGGTAAACCTTTAAGTATTGTACAGTTCAAGAACCTCCTCTCCAACTTATTTTGTGCAAGCATCTCCCTGGCCCTGATGTTCCAGCTGCACTGGCCTCCCTAAACTCACCATGTGCTTTCCAGCCTCTGGACCCTTCCTTGCACATGCTGTTCCTCCACCTCATTTGTACTTATCCCTGATTTTCCACAGACAGCCCCTCCCATCCTTGTAGTCTCAGCTGAAATATTTTACCTTCAGATTACCTGTCCCCACTCCTTATTTATATCCTTCATTCTATTTGTCACACTTTGTAAATATCTGTTTGTTCACTTGTCACAGATCTTTCCCACAGAATTATTAACTCCCAAAGCATAGCAAACATGATGGTTTTATTCACTAGAGTATTCCCAGTTCTTAGCACATAGAAATTACCTGGTAAGGCCGGGAACAGTGGCTCACACTTTTGGGAGGTCAACGTGGGTGGATCGCTTGAGGTCAGGAGTTCGAGACCAGCCTGGCCAACATGGTAAAACCCCATCTCTACTAAAAAAAAAAAAATACAAAAATTAGCCGGGCATGTTGGTGCACACCTGTAATCATAGCTACTCAAGAGACTGGCACAGGAGAATCACTTGAACCGGGGAGGTGGAGGTTGCAGTGAGCCAAGATTGTGCCTCTGCACTCTACTCTGGGTGACAGAGCAAGACTCCGTCTCAAAAATAAAAAAAAACAAAAGAAAAGAAAGAAAGAAAGAAAAAGAAATTACTCAGTAAATATTGATGAATAAATAATTGTGCCAACAAACATGAACTTTGGTGTATAAACTTTGTAACCTGCTTGTGCTGACTCAGGACTTTCTGCTTGCAGCCAGGTCTTCCCTAGGGCATGGTGGGTGCCAAAGAATGACCCCAGGTTAAAGCTGGTGTCACTGTAGTGTGCTCACTCAGGAAAAGCTTTTTGTGTCAAGGGACTCAGGGAAGGCTTAGGACATCCTGTGCTTTGGAAGACAGAGACACTTTGTAGTTATGGCTATACTTGATGGCTCCTCTGTTGGGCTGTAAGCCGGGGATTCTGTATGCACCTCCAGGCTGGGAAGATTCTGAAGCACACACAGGCTAACTGTCTAACATGGGCGAATTGTCCTTCATCTCCAGGGCCCTCCTTATCCCAAGCCCAGCAGTGGGCCCGAGAGCAAGCAATGAATGCCTATGTTCATATCATCTTACTCAGCTCTTTTCCCATCTCTCAGCCAGCCAGGGGTCTTCTTAGCCGTAATCCCCTCCCTCTCTCTCTTCCCAATAATCAGACCACCTTCTTTCTTGGGTTTTCTGGATGTGGATGTGGCTGCCCTCACCAGGGTTGTTTCTGTCCTTTGAGTTAGCCCCGGGTCCAGAGCCTGTCCTCTAGCCCAGGGTACCTGGGCATCACCCACAGCTCATCTGCCCGCAGGAGCTCTCTGAAACCTTCTGTTTACAGTGGAAAGTGTTTGCTGACCTGGATTATTTTGGGTCTGTGACATCAGTGCTATGGGAAATGCTCCTTAGCCAGTAGCAAAGTCCACTTGAGGGTACACACTTAGAGAATGCTCTGGGAAAGACTTAGGGGCTCTGAGCCAGGTGAGAGCCCACCCCTCCCCCCACCTACTTCCCCCATGGCCAAAATTCTGCCTTCCCTCTGCCTGCCTGTCTCTCTTGAAATCTGTATTCTTTTCAGCAGATAATGTCAATAAGCCCTTTATGTGAGTAGGATTTGGAGCTTCTCTGTTTCTCATCTGAAAATCTGCCCTGTGCCAGTGAGTTTGGGCCTCTGGCCCACACGTTAATTATTGTACCAGGATTCCTGGAGTCGACTGGGGACAGAGTGCCTCTTTGGTTAGAAGAGGGGTATTCTGGCAGTATTTCTTTTTTGAGGCATTAATCTAGCTTAGAGAGGCTGAGCAAGTGAAAATCCTTCTGTATTCCTTTGATATTTTTTCCTTTCCTGTTTGAATGCCACACTTAGCTGGGGTTTGGGAATCAAACATTAATGAATCTCTTGGGGTTTCTTGAATTTACATTGTAATAGTCATTTTTTCTGCCATTAGTACCAAGGAAAAAAGCCAATATTTTAGGACACAGAATGGTAGAAAGGGGTCTACTTTGTGTGTGTGTGTGTGTGTATGTGTGGCGTGTGTGTGTGTGGTGTGTGTGTGTGTGGTGTGTGTGTATGTGTGATGTGTGTGGCTATGTGTGGTGTGTAGTGTGTGTGTGGGTATGTGTGGTGTGTGTGTTGTGTGTGTATGTGTGTTGTGTGTGGCTATGTGTGGTGTGTGTGGGTATGTGTGGTGTGTGTGTGTGTGTGTGTGTGTGTGTGTGGCTATGTGTGGTGTGTGTGTGGTGTGTGTGGGTATGTGTGGTGTGTGTGTATGTGTGGTGTGTGTGGCTATGTGTGGTGTGTGTGTGTGTGTGTGTGTGTGTGGCTATGTGTGGTGTGTGTGTGTGTGTGTGTGCCTAAAGAGAAGAGAAAGCTTACTGAACTAGGAGTCAGAAGGTCTGTGTTGAAGTTTGGGCACATTCCCCAATTCCCCAAGCCTCTGTTTGCTCATCTATAAAATAGACAGAGTGGTCCTTGCCTCACCTGATTCGTGGTTGGTGAAGATCAAATGATGCAATGAATGAGAAAGTCTGTGTTAGCCTCTGTTTTGCTAGTTATTAAACAGATGCCTTCCTCCCTTGCCTGTTCTTTGAGAATAAAGCCAGAAAAGATTTGAATTGCTTTTTTATTACTTTTGGTTGCTGGCTGTGTTTCTTTCAATCATTAAAACTTAATACAACTCAACACAGAAATTGAGCACAAGGCAAACACAGCTTTATTTGGGTTATAGGTAAATGGGGCAAGGTAAAAAGACTCAGTTCATTGTGGGTCTAGTGTCCTCATATACAATTGTCTTAATTTCAAAATGTTTCATCCCACTGTTAGACCATGCATCCCTTCATGTGTTTCAGTATCTCATTCCAAAAGCATAGTCTCTACAACTAAATGATGATCAAAAGAGACACAGAATAGTGACCATAGCATAGAGGCTTCGCTTTTTCTCTTTGTGTCTGGAAAGGCGTGATCAATCCAGACCAGAAAGAAAGAAACCTTTCATCATGCCCATCAGAGCAGGTGACTCATTTTCGCCGACAGGCCCACAATTTCACCTTTCAATTCCTTTTACAATTCCCAGAGGAATGGTGCTGTCATCAGGATTCATCAGTGTCTAGACTGGGAAGAACATCCTGCGTGCCCCTCCATAGGCCTCATTTTTTACCAGTCCCCTCGCTCGATGCTCTTGACACTTTTCAGCTGCTGCTTAGACAGTTTCTCCCGATGGCTAACCTGACCAGGGCAGTGGGGCATGAGCAGACAGGACTTCTCCCTGCTGAAAGCCACCTGCTTCAAAATGTGTTTTCTAGGACACGTAACCCAGCTGAACAGGAAGCATCTCTGGCGTGTCTGTTTTGGAGTGGGAATCTCCTAGTGTGGAGAGGGAGCAGGATGCATTGGAAAAGGAAGGAGGCCAATGAGGCTGCTTTCTCCTGCCAGAGGGAAGCAGAGTCTGAGACAGGCTGGGCAGGCCAACAGGGGCCAGATCACACAGGGCCTTGTGGACCATGGCAAAGAGTCTGGCTTTATCCCAAGAGTGGAGTGAAGTCATTGAATGGTTTTAAGTTGCCACTGGAGGTGGTGGGAGTCTGGGTTAAGCATCATCAGATTGCATTTTGAATGTATCCCCCTGGCTACTGTGTGTAGAATGAGTGAGGAAAGGAGATCACTCCTTAGAACCTGTTGGGATCCTCCAACCAGCAGATGATAGGGCTGGGACTTGGGTAGATAGGGCATGGCACCTTCTACTACAGGGCCATTGCATGGTCCTGATTCCCTGACAGCTTTTATATCCTTTGTGCTATTTAAAATAATTATTTACAGTGTTAGTTAGCTAGAGCTGCCATAACAAAATGCCACACACGGGGTGGCTTAAACAATAGGAATTTAGTTTCCCACAGTTCTGGGGTCTAGAAGTCCAAGATCACGGTGTGGGAAAGGTTGGTTTCTAAGGCCTCTCTCCTGGCTCGTAGGTGGGCGTCTTTCCCCTGTGAGTTCCCGTGGCTGTCCCTCTGTGCATGCCTGTGTCCCATCCCCTCTTATAAGGACACCAGTCATATTGGGTTAGAGCCTACCCTAATGACCTCAGTTTGACTTAATTTTCTCTTTAAAAACCCTATTGCCAAATACAATCATATTCTGAGCTACTGAGGGTAAGGACTCCATCACGTGAAATTGAGGGGTGAGAGAGAGAGGGACAAGAGGACACAATTCAGCCATCACAGAGTCCCTCCTCACGTTTTCTCTTCCCCTAATGTCAAGTCTGTGCTTATCCATCACTGTCTGAAGGTGTCTCTACTTCCTTTGTTGCTGCTTTTAGGGAAGATGGTCTTTCCCCAGGTGAGCCCTTCTTGTTTGGTCACACAACAAGTCAACGTTTTGTATTTCCAACATACTTTTTAATGGATTTCCTATAAAGGGGATTTAGATAGTCTTTCGTATTTCTATTATTTTTTATTGCCCACCCCCCCAATGCACGGTAATGCACCTTATATGTGGTGGAAGTTGCATAACCATTTGACGGGTTTCATTTGGGTTTTGTTCTTCCACCAGAAAGGTGAGCTTGACTGTGTTGCGATTTCCATTACGGCGTGGTTTAGCCACAGACATTTCCTGTGCTGGTTGTTTCGTGGGAACAAGTCTGTTGCATTTGCCTTCCTTGTGGGCTCAAGAAATACCTGTTGTAGGAAACAGCTGTCACATTTATGCTGACCAAAAACTTAACTCCTCAGCTCATCCCATAGGTGTGTCCAAATGTTTGTTGAGTGCCCACAAGAATACTCCAGGGTACACAGAACTGAGTAGCATCCCTCCTCAAGTAATTTGCAGTCTGATAGAGAAATAAAACAAATAAAAAGGTAGGTATCTTATAGGTGAACTATGCTGCAGGTCAGTGGTTCTCAAAACATAGTCTCCAGACCCACAGGATGAACATCATGTGGGAACTTGTTGGAAATGCACAGTTTCAGTCCTTACCCTGGACCCCCTGAGTCAAAAACCCTGGGTCATGTGTCATAACAAGACATCCAAGGATTCTAATGCATTTGAGAATGCATCAGGATTGAGAATGCATCCTTTTGAGAACCACTGCTTAGCCATAAGAAGCACATGACATGAGATTTTTAAAGAAAGCTCATACTTGGAGAGGGAGGAGGGGAGAGGCAGGAAGTATTTCTAGAAGTGTGTTGCATATGAGATAGTCCTTGAGGAGTGGGTAGGATTTTTATATTTATATGTAGATGATCATATTTACTGTAATTGCCATCTGTATGTTTATGTATTTCTTTTACAAAAGTAATTAACAGCCTGGACTCTAACTTGAAAGATCTGCTAGCTGTCCCTTTCTTGCATTTTAACTGGCTCACTGTGAATCGAGGCTTCCATCAACATATGCTCAGTTGTAGAACTGGTAATTATGGTTGGAGGCTTTTTGTTGGAGGACACATTTCATTCCAAACATAGTTTCAGAACATAGCTTGATTTGAGGGTAGAGATTCTACCTCTATATACTTAAGACAAAATCAATTCAAAGCATCCTTGAATCTCACAGTGGGAAGAGGCCTTCAAGGTCATCTAGTCTAATAACTCCAGCAAATAACCTCTGAGCAGGCTTTGTAAAATAGGTGGCATCAGTTCTTCTCTAGCCCATTGAATGATTCTGTAGCAAGAGTGGATAAACTGTGGCTCAAGGGTCAATTCTGACACACTACCTGTGTTTGTATATAAATTTTTATTGGAACACATTTTTGGAATACATTTATGCATTGAATTGAATACATTTACGTATACATTTTATTAGAATACAGATTTTTATTGGAATACATTTATGTATTGTTTTTGGTTGTTCTTGGACTATAATATTATGCAAACCTTTAATCTCCTCTTTAAGACTTTGTATTAGTAAGAACTCTTAGAGTACAGGTAACCAAAACCCAGTTCCAACTAGCTCAAGTGAAACAGGAATCTACTGGCTCCTAAGCCTTTGAAGTTAAAAGAAGGTCTCCCTGAAGTAGCTGTTCACTTGATATCACACATGTGGTTCCAAATGGATTGTCTTCTGTATATACGCTGCCCTAGTCATGTCTACTGCACCTCCTGGAAAGACCTTTCTCCCTGCTCACTCATTCTGATTAATTCTCCTCCCTTCACTACTCATATTTATTTTGTTCCATTCCATCCACTCCTCTAAGTGCAGATCTTTATTCTGCTGTGGCGGTATCGGTAGCCGTCCTGTGAACACTAGGCTTAGAGTCACAAGTCCCGGGTGCTAGTCCTGACTATGCTGTTGAATAACAAAAATATGAGATATGATGTTAAGATACTTTGAAAATCAAAAAACCCTCAAAGGGTTGCTTTTATTTGCTTAGAATCTAAGCATTTTTAAGCTGACAATGACACCAAAGTTTATTTTATCCTCATGGCCTGGGTGAGAAAATGATCCATAAATGTGTTTTAGTTGTCTCCCGTAGTATTCTTTTCATTTATTTTTTAAATATTTGAGCCAAGATATAAAAACTGGGAGTTTTACTTTAAATCCATATTTCTGGTTTCACTGAGCCCATGTCCCCACCTGGCAGGAATCAGTTGGAACTGAGTAGGGGCTGTGCCTGTTTAGCCACAATCTCCCACTCCCTTTGTGTTATCCCAACTGATGTCACTCACTTGCATGACCTACCCTTGAGCACTTAGTCAGTGCTCCCTGACTTAATACAGTTATGCATCTGATTCTCAAAGGTCTGATTCCCATCTGTCTTGGCATAGTGATCATGCAGCCTTTGCCAGCTTCCCACATGCAGGAAGCTCACTACCTAGAGAAGCAGTTATTTGCAGCTCTGGCTGTTGAGAAATTTTCCCCTGTATGTTCCATCCTCTTCAGCCTTCCAAAATGGGTAAGTGACTTGGCCCAAGTCTCCCAGTATGTTAGAGAATTAGAAGTCTCAGTATGGCTTACCAAGCTAGTGGTCTTTTTATCCCACCTGATGGAAGTATGTTCTTTCCCACCTTTCTTCCTCACTTACTGACCCCCAGCCAGACTAATTTAGAGACAAGGAGTACATGTAAAAAGTCATTTGACATCAGGTTTAGTTTTTACTGAACTCTTTGCCTTTGCAAACATTCTAAAGAACAAAAGTTTGCAAACTTTCTCTGTACAGGACCACATGGTGAATATCTTAGACTTTGCAGTCATGTGGTCTCTGTTGCAACTATTCAACTCCACTATTGTAGCCTGAAAGCAATCATAGATAATATGTAAATGAGTAAGCAAGACTGTGTTCCAATAAAACTTTATTTACAAAGACAGTTAGTGGGACAGAATTGTCCCTGAGCCATAATTTGCTTTTTCTTGCTGTGGAGCCATTCAGTGGACCAGCAGAAGAGGTGTTTGTCTATGTGGGGTGTCCTGATGCCTCCCATCTTTCAAGAGCCAGCTGAGATGGAGCATTTCCAATCAACTTGCTCTGATTCCTCTTCAAGATGTGATGTCTATAGCATCAGGATTGCTGGAGTACAACAGCTTTTGAAGATGTTCCAGGAATCCCTGAAAGTCCCTGAGACCCCTCAAGGAGTCCACAAGATAATACTATTTGCGTAATAATTCTAAGAAGTTATTTGCCTTTTTCAATCTCATTGTTTTACTACAGTGGAGTTTTTTAGAGGTGATGTGTGATGAGGCCATCACCCTGATGGCTATTGGAATCTGTGCTTGTGTATTTTTGTTTTTAAAAAATATCTGATATGATTTCTAATATGATAAATATTTATAGATGTAACCCATCTAAACAGAAGCTCTTTAGAGTTTGCAATAAAAATTAAGAGTATAGAGGAGTGCTGATGCCAAAAAGTTTCAGAACTGCTAACATTGCAGTATCCTGACTATGCTTTTCTTAAACTACAAGACACTTCTCATCTTGTAGTAGAGATTTTTCAGATGGTCCCAACAAGGATGTTGTTTTCTTATAGACAAGAGCTATACTAATCATTGTGTTTTTTAATTGCACATGAATTGTACAAAGTAAATTATTTTTTAAATGTTTCTTGTAAACCACAGTGTGCTAGCTATTATGCTCAGAATTAGAACTAGAGAGATAAGCTCAAGAGATACCATCCCTGCCCTCATCAAGCTTAGAGCCCAATGGAGGAAATAGACATTAAGCAAATAATCACAACTGATATAAAAACAAATCCTTGATTGCAGTGCAATCAAGAGAGAGTATCCAGGACTATGAGAACCAACGAAAGTAGGGTTTATACTCCTGAGGGAAGTCAGTGAAGGGCCTTTGACCTGAGATCTGTGGGATGGAGGGGATCCATGGAAAGTAGGATTTCTCAACTTAGCACTGTGAATTTTAGACTAGATAATTCTGCACTAAGGGGAGGAGGAAGAACTGTCTTGTGCATTGTAGAATGTTTAGCAGCATCCCCGGCCTCTACCCACTAGATGCCTATAGCACACGCACACATGCACACACAGCATTTGTGATAACCAAATGCAGGCATTGTCAAATGACTGCTGAGAGAGAGGTAGGGGTCAGAGAATTGTCCCCAGTCAAGAACTGGTGAACGAGAGAAGAGGTGCAGTAGAAGGCTGCTGTGGTAGCCCAGGTGAAAGATGCCTGTTGCTGGGCTATGGCTGGAAGAGATGAAGAGAGTAGGCTGAGCTCAAGTGCTCTGTAAGGGATTGGTCTATATGACTTGATAATGGGTAGGCCAGGAAGGGGAATATGAGGAGCCAAGGATGAATTTCATTTTTTCATGTTGAAGGACTGACTTTGGTTTGCACAAGTGACACCATCACATGCTGGCTCTGAAATCTGAAGGGACAGAGCTCGGAAGGCATGACGGAGCGAGGAAACACACCCATGCCCATCTGCCCATCTCTCTGCCAGCATAGCCACCTGTGTTGTTCATGTCTGCCTGATGGGAGATGGCTTTAATAACAGACCTAAAACAGCTCTTCCTAAAAGGAACAACAACTTTAGAAAAGAAAAACCATCTGCCAGGGCTGAGTGCATTAAGTGTGTGTTTAATCTAGCTGTATTGGGACATTCTTTCAATGCCAGTTGACTTTTTTAAACATTTGTGAAAGTTGGCAAACATATCAGAGAAAATATACTTTGTAATACTCGAAGGATATTGGCACATTATGGTGACAGCACTTTTGATACACATTAGTATCAGATATCAAGATTTCTAAAATTCTCTCAGTGCTGAAGACTGGGCGAAGATCTTCTTTCTAGTCTCTAGCCCAAGATTTATTGACCTTTAGTGAGGAAAAGAATCTCCAGAGGAGCTTGTTTAAAATGTAAAACCCAATTCAGTAAGTCTGGGATGGGGCCCAGGAATCTGTATTTTAACAATCCCGCTCCCTGCCCTGGTGATTCTGAAGCAGGTGATCAGCTGACCACTTTGAGAAACACTCATACAGTCAAACCACCTTGAAGGAATTTGTTCCAGTTCCTTCCCACCACTGACTTTGCTGTAGGACCCCCCAACCACTGACTTTGCTATAGGACCCCCAATCTTACCCTAACTCTGCTTGGCTAATTTGTTCATATCCGGAGCTGCTCCAGAAAGCTCTCCTAACTGTGTAGATGCTAGAATGTTTGCAGCGACAAGTAACAGCCCCCAGCTAAAACTGGCTTGAACAATCTAAACACGTTTATTTGACATAACAGGAACCCCAGAGAGGGCCAGTTCCAAGGTAGGCTAATTCAGAGACTCAGCAACACCATCAAGACCCAGATTCCTTCCATCTTAAGGGGCTCTCCCCTCAGAATCCATCATGGATTGCAGGGCTGCAGTTCCGGCGTCACATGTGCATAACAACCTCCATCCAAGAAAACCTTCCCAGGACCCTCTCCCACTCCAGGGGACCTCCCTGGTATCTCATTAGCCGGGAGTATTTCACATGTCTTTGCCTAAATTAAATCATTGGCAAAGGAACGAGATTACTAGGATCAGTTTTCACCAAACAAGATTCCCTCCCCAAGTCAGGAAAGGTCACAACCTTTCTCAAAAGACATGGCTGCTCAGGGGAGATTAAACAAAAATTGGTTCCTCCAGGAAAGAGATTCTATTCACAGAAGAAGGAGTGGCTGCTGGGAAGCAACTCTGTCTGCCACAATACTCCTCTTCCTCTCCCACCATTCCCCCACTGGAGTGTGAGTCACATGAGGGCAGACGCCATGCTCACCTGGTCCATCATCCAATCTCCAGCAATCTCCACGCTATGGCTCATGTTAGATACAGAAGGTATATCGGCGTGAAGTGGCCCTGAAATGTTTGTTTAATTTAAATTAATGGAAGATTGTGATTTTGATGGAGAATTGTAATTAGGACATAAATTAGTTCATTCCAAGTGAAAAAACCCTAACTCAAATTAGCTCCTATCTCTTTTTTAAACTTTTATATTAAGTTGAAGGATACTTGCGCAGGTTTGTTATATAAGTAAACTTGTGTCATGGGGGTTTGTCGTACAGATTATTTCCTCAACCAAGTATTAAGCCTACTACCTGCTAGTTATTTTTCCTGATCCCTCCTCCCACCCTCCAGTGTACTATGTTGGTTTGTATATTGGGAAGCACAGTGGCTTCAGATCCAGGAAAATCCACAGACTTAAATGATGCATGCATTCAGGGTTCTGTTCTCTCTCTCTCTCTCTCTTTCTCTCTCTCTCAATCTCTCTCTCCCTGTCTCCCTCCATCTCTAACAGGTTCTCTCAACATGTAGAGCAAGATGGCAAAGGAGCCCCAGACTACCTCCTGGTTGGCTTAGCAACCAGGAGGCTTTTCTAAGAGCTCTTGCAGAAAAGCCTCAGAGAGAATTAGGTCATATGCCTGCCAATCATATGGAAAGGGGATTGGGCTGTTCTAATTGGCCTAACCACTACTCGCCCACCTCATGCTGGGACAGGCCCCACCCAAACCCCATGGAGTGGTTTCCCTACAGGAAAGAGGTTCTACTGCCAGATGAAGCAGAGAGCAGATGCTGAGCAGGCAAAACAACAGATGTCCACTACATTTGTGGGTGAAAAACGCTGTTTGCAGGGCATTATACATGGACCAAACCATAATTGAGAACTCCTTGCTGATACTCACAGAGATTAAATAGTTCCCCCAGACTACACAAATTCAGTTTGAAACTTTGAATGATGCTTTGTTTCCTAAAGATAAAATGGGATGTTTGTCCATTGATTTGGGGGGGAGATCTTTAAATTCTCTTATCTCAAAGGATGTCTCAAAATATTCCTCATCTTTCCTCCTACTGTTTTTGGTCTTTTTCTTCTCTATTTTTCTTGGTTACTTATTATGTCTTGACTTCTTAGTCCCATGTATCATGTACCAACAACCTAATAAAAAAAATTAAAATGCCATCTCTCCATGGTAGTTTTCCTAATTTTTCTTTCTCTCTTCTCCCCTTCCTAATCAGGAATAATTCATAAAAATCATCTCACTTCATATATTGTCCTCTCTGATTCTTTTACCAAGTTCTACCTTAGATTGTAGCTACTTGTGGATATAATTTAGTCATTTAGTCAGTCATTTCTTTGAAATACATAAATCGAGTGCCTACCAGTACTGGGCTTAGCATTAGAGATGCAATAAAAAGCAATCTCCCCTACGCTAGCCTGGAACTTCCTTTAGGGTAGAAAGTGGTTTTACTTTATCTTTACATCTCCACATGGTTCAGTCTCTTTTTATTAGTAGTATTACTATCATTATCATTATTATTATAGCAAGCTTTTGCTTAGCACTTACCATATGCCAGAAAATGTGATAAGTGCTTTATGTATATTGCATCTTATTCTTTCAAAAATCTCGAAAGGAAGGTAAAATACGACTATCCCCATTTTACAGATGGAGAAGCTAAAGCTCAGTGACACAAAGCACCTTGCCCACACTTACACGCACTGAGACGTCTGTGAGAGGCAGAGCCTGAATTCAAACCCAGATCTGACAGGTTCCGCACCCTATTCGCTCTCCAGCTGACATAAGCTTTCCCATGAATGCCCAGTAGAACATGGAGGTTGGCTCCCGCTTTCTGTGAAGATTAAGGTTAGGATCTGACAGCTTGTGTATGGAAGGCAGGATATGGACTTTGGGTTGAGAGTCCTGTAGTGAGGATAAATCTGCAAAGCCCACATCTCGTCCTGACTGCTTTTGTGACCACTGACAGTCATCCCTGAGGCTTCATCAGTTTGGCCCCAGTCCATGCCTTCCCAATCTCAAATATATCTCCTTGAAGGGCCTTGTGCCTCAGTTTCTTCATTAGCAAACAGTGAAGTTTGGCATAGACCAGATGTCCAATAGAATACTCCATAGAAGGAAAACACTGTTTCTTCATTGTCCACTAGAGTAACCACTAGCCACATGTGGCTATTGAGTACTTGAAATTGGCGAGTTGGACTGGGGGACTGAATTTTTAAGTTTAACTAATTTTAATTTAAGTAATAACAAATGACTAATGGCTACCATTTTGGACAGCACAAAGTTAGAAGAATTTGTATCATTCTTTGACTTGTGATCTTTTACATACCCTAGAGAAGGATGTTTTAAATTATGTGGTGCAACCCATTGCCAGATCCTGAAATCGATGTATGGGGGTGCAAATAACATTTTTTTAATGAAATAGCATAAAATAATGAAATAGAATGGAATAAAAAAATAAAATAAAATATCAGTATACATGTGCACTACAAAATTTTGATTGTGCTAAGTTTTGACTATGAAAGTTTTGTTTCACATATTTGTGTACTGAGTCATTATGCAAAATTAATTTCCTCCAGTGAGTCATGGTCAAAAAACGTTTGAAAACCACCGCCTGCCCCTGAGTAATGTCACCGAGACCTTGAGAGTGTCATGCTTCTGTGGTGTGTCCCCATCCACCCAGGGGCTCTGCAAGACCTCATTTCAGAATATTCTGTTCTTCCAGATCCTACAGGCATGTGGTGAGCATGTGACTTCCCTCAGATGGTGATTAAAAGTGACTTTGTGGTCATCTATCTGTCTGGATGGAGAGACCCAAATTGGAGGCCCACAGGCAGGATTTAGCCCCCACAGATAGGCCTCCTTGGAACCTTGACATATTTGTGCATGGCCATAATCCCCTCAGGCCCAGTAATTTTTTCCCCTTTAGGTGGCCCAGACTCTCCAGATAGGTCCCTTTGGGTCGATTTTTCCATTTCCATGACCTGGCTGGCCTCTAAAAACATGTCATGTTGTGACCTGTGTTTCAATTATAATTGAAAGGAAACAGAGATAACAGAATGCAACTCTTGTACTTTGTAAATGGGAAAACAAGAGCCTGGAGATGGGGAGTGTCCTCCCTGAGGCCTCACAGAAACTGAATGACAGACAAGGAACTGGTTCTCTCTCCCAAGGAAGAACCAGATGTTAGCAAGAATTGCAGTATGACAGAGGAGAAAGAAGAAAGAAAGTCAGAAAGGGAAAGAGGGGAGGAGAGTGAATGAACAGCGAGAGAGAGGAGCAAGAGGAAGGGATGGAATTGGAGTGGTGGTCAGGCTGTCCTCACAGCCCTGGGGAATGGGGCCCTGGCTAGGTTCAGATTTCTGAGGGAAGGGTCCTGTCACATGGTGTGATCACTTCCGATAAGCTTCTAGTGAGCGGATGACTGCGGAGGCCATCAGTGGGTAGTCCTGTAGGACTTTGAGCAATGGGAGGAGCACTTTGGACACAAAAAGGGGCCTCCAGTAGACCTCTGCCCCATAAGAATGGAGGATGCTTGCAATGGCTTCAGGAATTTCCTGACTCGCATTGTCTAGCCCTCATTTTGGCCTGCCCTCAGGCAAGTGTCCCTGATCTGAAACTGAAACTTCCCCAATGTTTCCTGCTTGTCCTTGTGTGGCCAGTATCGTAGAGACCCTGAGCCACAGGGCTGCATCTGGCAGGATGGGAAAGTGGATGAGATGGGGCAGAAGAGGCCCTGGAAGCTGCCCTGGGGTGGGATGAGGTCACAAGGGGTGGCACTTCAGGCCCTACCCTACTTCAGTCACTGCAGCTCTGCATTCATCTGCCTGGCTTCCAGGTTGGGCTCATAGCTCCAAGGCCTTAAAGTGCCTGGCAGTACAGGAGAGAAGCTGGCCAGGGGTAAGGTAAAAACAAGAGGTAGGAACCATGGTGATCTGCAAGGATGTAAAAACAAACACCGGGCCATCCAAATAAAGTCCTACTGGGAGCCACATCCAACACAGACAACCGCTGGTCTAGGGAATTTCCCTGAACGATGACCAGGGTGTCACAGGTTTGCATTCCATGCATGGTTTGCAACAGAAACAGTATAACCTAGAGGCCATTTCATCATTTCATTTCAAGAAAGGCTTCATAGCTTAAAAAAAAAAAATTCAGAAATGTCTAGACTAGGTATTTTCTCTATTCCCTCCACTCTGATACTTCCCTGCCACGTCGAGGAAAGCCGGGTTCACAGTTAAGATTCCTTGGATTTCCCCGCAATACATCAGTGCACGGTGGCCTGCCGGCATCTCAGGAAGCAAGTGTTGTGTACGTATTAAAACCTCTGACTCAAAGGCCAGGAGACTGAGTCACTCATAGCACAAAGACAATTGCTGGCTGCCTAAAGTTCCTCTATTTCCAACATAGTTTCCAGGGCCCCAGACGAAACCCAAACAGTATGTTTCAGATAAGCTGGAGAGATGCTGGAAAGAGCACCACAGGCCTCCAGTGCAAGGCAACCCCCTTCTCCCTGCTGGGGTCGAGGCAGTCCCTTCTCTCTCCTTCGGGATACACTGGGCAGAAGGAGGACCTGACGGAACACCCACTGGAGGGAAAGGAGATGAGAAGAAATTGAGCCCCTTCTACAGCTGCTGATGCCTGTCTGAACCCTCACTCTAAACTTACATGTGGTGTAACTTCACATATCCTCTCTGTGCTTCACACTCTCATACAGAAAATGGGGATCATATGGTATCTGTCTCATGAAGTTGTGAGCATTAAATGAGAGGATGCTTGGGAAGCACATAGCACAATGCCTGGCACATAGTGATTGCTCCATTAATGTTAGTTGTTTTAGCTATTTTTACCGGCTCCTTTGTGTTTCTGACTGGGGGCTTTGTAAAGACCACAAAGAACTGACTCAGCAGTGACAAGAGAGTGTATGGTGATTGGCAGAAGCCCACTCCAAAGTGGAAAAAATGCCCAGACTGGTAGCCACCTTAGGAGTATTTCCCCTTCTCTATCAAATCTTCTTTATTCCTCAGCTACTTTTTATACCACTGTGTATATCATGCTCTTCAAACCCATGACCAAGTGTAGCCAGATGGTATTTTTGAAATATTAACTAGGATTTCCTATACCCACCACTCTTGTGCCTTTCTCTCTATTCAGTGAGCAAGGCCTCGGGCTGGGATGGGCAGCAGAAAACAGGGACAGAAGGGGTGGCTTCCTAGCTTTTGAATTTTAAAAGCCTGTCCCTTTAGAAGAACAGAAGGATTTATGACAAAGCTAAACATTCTAGAGAAAGCATAAGTTAGGGAGGGCAGAAAGGGCTCCTTTATACCCAGCTAATAAGAATGGTTCCCCGGCCCAGGGGCAGGGAGGAGAATCTTGGGGAAAGAAATGAGAACACAGATCTACTTGACTACTTTGAAAGGGGCCCTGTGCTGTGCCCACAGACACAGGCACAGTCAACAGCAGAGGAGGAAAGAGGAGAGGAGGGAGGGGCAGCAACCCAACAGCTGAAACTTCATTTTCACTTATCTTGAAATAGGAACCGGTTGAAATACAAGAAATAAAGAACTCTCTGATGTTATGGGCTGCCATGTAGTCCTCCTTGCTTGTGAAACTTGCTGCAGTGAAGGCCCCTTTGGGTCTATCTAACCCAAACCCTTTCTGCTGGAGCTGCCGTGTGGCAGCTGGCTGTCAGACAAGAGCAGTCTGGCTGGCCAAGAGCATGCCGTTCTGACACATGTCCCGACAACACGTTTCTGAAGAAGGCAGCGCAAGCCGTGTTGCCAGCAACACGCCATGACCATGGAGCATGCTGATGAGCCTGGCAGAGGGAAGCTGCGGAGGAGTTTCTGTTGCAGCAAAGGTTTTACAACATCCTCCTGGGAAGACAGGCTGTGTTACTGACCCGCTGACATGGGAAACTGCAGCCAGGCTGGGGCCATCTGTGAAAGGACCCAGGGGTTCCCGGAGGACTCATACTTCCGCCCTGCTGCAGCTGCCAACACCTGCAGCGCCTGCATCTCTCTGGGGCCCAGCACACACACCTGTCAGGCTTTACCTGCCCATGCCAGGAATGCTGCCCAAAGCTGACATCCCTGGCCCTGGAGCAGCAATCACTGCTTCTTCATCACCTGCCAGGGATGCTGAATTGCTCTTCCTGTTTCCTGGCCTGTACTCTAGTCACCTCCAATCATTATTTTTTACATCTTCTTAAACTATTTTTTAAAACAACTGGGTAATGGATGACTACTATTAGGGAAAAGTTAGATACCCGTTTACCCCCGCTTCCCACTTCCTCCCCAGAGGTAGCCATTCCATTGGCACTGTTGCATTGCAGGCAGTTGAGCTTAGTGGTAAGAGCCTGGGTTTGAAAGTCAGACTGAGTTGAGATTCTGCCTCTGCCATTTACTAACTGTGTGACCTTGGACAAGGGGCCTCAGGTCTCTGAGTTTCATTCTCCTGTAAAATGAGGATAATAGTATCCCCTCTTGAGTTACGAGGGCTCAATGAGATGACATATGTAAGTGGCTGAGGACACTGCCTGACATAGAGGACCCACCCTCTGAATATATCTATTATCTTTCAAGACTTTTCCTTATGCATTAACTGCTCCTATTACTTCATGCATGGCTTCACTTCCAAACCCTCTCCTATGTTATGCTTCTGCATCTTGGAACATGCACCCCCAGCCCACTAACTCTAACCCTAAACGTCAGCATGACCGCCAGACTTAGGATAATTTAGCCTCTTGTGAACTCTCCCCACCTCACCCTCTCCAGCCTCTCTCATTTTGTGGTCCAAGAACAGATACCTCCATGCACTGAGGCTAGCATCAGTTGCTGTGTGAGTTTTTCTTGTCCTCTTCTGTCTTGTCCTCTGGGTCTCAGCTTTCTCATCTGTTAAGTGAAACCACTGGACCAGTTCAGCCATCCTTTTCTTTATTCCGCAAGTATGAATGAAACAATGACACAACGAGATGGGCACTCACTTTGTGCCTGGCACTGAGGTGTAATGGTGAACCGGAAAGATACGGATCCCTGCCCTCACGGAGCTCACAATCTCATGTATACGAATAGCCTCCCAGGCCCTTTCTGCTCTAAAGCCTACTCCCAGGTATTCATACAATGAATGCAGATTAATGCCACAATGAGGTGACACCTGCATGGCCCTTGGGGTTACCAGAAGCAGTTCTTGTAATCTCCCTATCAGAGTTTTCAGAAAACAAATCACTCACTTATTCTAAGTAAGCACACACAACAAACACACTGATGCCTCCCCTGGAAACAGCAGATGTGCCCAAAATACAAAGCCCTAGGATAACAAAGATCATAACCCCTCTTCCTCGCACAGGGAAACACCCAGTTCACACATTTCTCTGGAGAATATATCAAAAGCATGCCAGCCACCTGTCTCTGCAGCCACACAAACCCATAAGCAAAGAGACCTCCAGAGACGGGGGAGAAAGAAGAGGTTGCTTATAGTGGTGAATGGTCTGCAGCCAAGGGGTTTTTTTCTTGGCAGTCAGCAAAAAGGAAAATCCAGCAAACCTTTGCTGGACTTGTCAGAAAATGAATCTGAGAAATATTTGAGCAAAGCTCCATGGGTAGCTGATAGGGGTGATTTAGAAAGAATCCTTGCACTGGGTTGGGGGTGAGGAGACATGGATTCAGAGATCCGTTAATATTAATTATTGCTTATTGAGG
This sequence comes from Piliocolobus tephrosceles, assembly GCF_002776525.5. Lineage (NCBI taxonomy): Eukaryota > Metazoa > Chordata > Mammalia > Primates > Cercopithecidae > Piliocolobus > Piliocolobus tephrosceles. The sequence continues at coordinate 141,445,125 of NC_045437.1, read as the reverse complement.
CCAAGCAATGCACTAAGCACTTTTATATAATTTAAGTAATTTAATACTCACAAATTACTTCAGTTATTCTTACTCTAAAGATAAGGAAACTGAGGTGGGGTTTATGTAAATTACTCAAGATCACACAACCAGCAAGTGGCAGGGCTGGAATCCAAGCCCAGTGACTCCAGCATCCATTCCTTACCCGCTGTGTCGTGTGCTTCTTGCCCCTTTCAGTGTAACGATCCCATGACTCTGTGGCCTCACTGTAGGAAACAGGATCGGCGCCTGGGCCCTGGCTCAACTCTGAAATCAAACTGGAGGCCCCTGCTGTGAAGTACCAGATCCTCTCATATACAGGCCCCACCTTTATGTTTCAGGCAGCTGCTTTCTACCTGCGAAATGCCTGGACCCACACTTAGGTCTTCTTTGGTATTTAGCGGATGCCCGTGAACACTCTGAGTTGTGGGCTCTAATTGAGAAGCCAAGGTGTGAAAGCGGCTGCACCCTGCATGCTTATGTGTGGCATCCCCTGGGCCCTGGGCTGCTGTATGCTCATTGCTGAACCAGTGGATTCTCTGCTTGATGTTTCACCTTTCAACCAGAAGTTCCACTGTTTATGTTACACCTCCAGCCAATTATTCACAGTTGTTACGCTGTCTCCAAGTCAGTTTTGCCACTCTTTTAATTATACACCAGCATAGCAAAGGTGCTCCTACCTTTTAAACACTACTTTAAAGACACTCTATTAAAATGTGGGAACGTTTTTATCTACAAAGTCAAGCTACTCTCAGGAGAGGAAAAAACTGTGCAGGCAGCACATCAGTGAAAGAACATAACTTAGGTCACATTGCTTATAGGAGAGGAACCGTGTCGTTAGCTGTTTTTAAAAGAGACTAATAAATCTGGTAACTTAAAGCAAAGTCTCGTTTAAAAGTGAGACCAGTTACTGGAGAGGAGAGAGTGTGGAGGGAGAGAAAGAATCACAGAAGAGGACACACAAGGCAGAATCATGTAATTGGAGGGACCCGTATGGATCATTTTGTTCAACCTCTTCTATGGAGGGAATTGGGGTCAAAGAAGTTAGATGATGTGCCCAAAATTAGAACAGTAGGTAACAGCAGAGAGGGAGTTGGAACCCAGGTTACCCCAGCCACACAGAGACAAAGAACAACAGATGAGAGAGGGAGGAAAAGTCGGGTGGAGAAACTGGATGCTGAATTTGTTTACTGTTATGTTCAACTCCCATGCTCCTTTCATTTACGTGGAGGTCGGTCACACTTCCCCTTCCAATATGTTGTTTTGCTCCAACAACTTGAAATTATCTCTAAAATTTGGGAAGAGCTTTACTTACAAGTTTAGTTGTGGAATTAAGATGTACTTTTTCATAGAACTCTAAAGATTTGGTATGCATATAAAAGAGGGCTTAATGTTTCAGATCCCTAATTTTTAATCTCAGAGGCATTGATAAGTTGTTTTTTGGTTTTTGTTTTGTCTTAAAAAATTATACCGACAGCCATTGGCAACTGATTTACTTGCTTTTATTCTTGGAAAGATTAGGATTGTTCAGTCTTTCAGTGCCTGAAAGTGTGTGGTTTCTTTAAAAATTAGCATTTATTTCACTGCTCATGATCTTTTGTTTCCAGGTCAAATTCAAGATGGGTGACTGTGTAATTGGTTCCAATTGCAAATTGTTTAAGTACAACTTTAGAACTCTTTAGGGATAAAAATGAATCATTTTAGTGTGAGGTGATATTCCTAAATTAATTTGTACATGTTATTTTTATATTTCCAGGATTCAACCAAGTTTCATTTCTTTTCCCTCTGCCTGGTGTTTTGTGGTTTTTGTTGTCTTTTTTTGTCGTTGTTGTTTTTAACTATTAGGCTGCACTGTCATTATGGTAGCCACTAATCACTTGTGACTATTTAAATGTAGATTTATTTTAATTAAAATTATATTTAATTTAAAATTAAGTTCCTCAGTCACACTAGTTACATTTCAAGTGCCCAGTGGTCACCTGTGACTATGATGTTAGACAACTTAGATCTCTGGAACATGTCTATCATCTCAGAATGTTCTAGTGGATGACACTAAGGGCTAGTAACTGGGAATGTCTGTCTTGGGCACCCTTTATTGGCCAGTAATGTGAAAAGAAGCCAGAGGTTCTCTGCATGCATTTCAGAAATTGATCACATAATCCATAAGGTCTAAACATGGCAGCTTCATGGATTGTCTCACAAATGAGCAGAGCTAATGTCCTTTGAGACTTGTGACTAGTCTCAAATGTTGCTCTCAAGGGTAGGCAGTTTCTAACATAAAAAGTAGTTCAAATATTCGTGTGTAAGCCAATTTGGAATTCAAAAGACATTCACCCATAAGAAAAATGTTATAAATCATGTGACTGAAACTTTGCATTTTCTGAAATAAAAATTAGTGGAAATGATAACCGGCAGAAAATCAACAAATTTTAATGTTTCAGGGCAGTTATAGATTGGTAGGAAGAAGTATACACACACCCCCAATACACACGTACACACACACACAGAACAATGTTAGATTAAGTTTCTGATTTAATTAGCCAAGAATATAAAATCTTACTGGAAATGAGTTGGCTTACAGGGCAGGAGCAGGGATGTGGCATATCCCATCCTAGCTTCCCTTGACACCCAGAGTTCCTACTTCCAGTCTGCATGGGGAAAGGTCTTGCCACACCTGTGAGCTCAAATCTTGTTATAACACTGTTCTTTTATAATCACAGCTTACATCAGCAATCTGCAAGAACTCACACCAACAATGTATGAATTTTTGCTTATGGGACTATTTACAAACATCAGACATTTCTAGAGCTCTGGCCACATGCAGCATCAGCAAAGCAGCATCCTTCTCTTGAGGGGATGCAGCAGGGTTAGGGCTGGGGTCCCATCACTACTTCAGCCCCAGAAAATTATATTTTCCCAATCCATTCCCCTCACTCTGATTTTACGCTTTTTTATTCAGGTGGTTCAAAGACTGAGTTCTGATGGAAGACCATGCTCACAAATCCACTTTCCCAGAAAATCAAATCCAATTAGAAAAAATCAAATTGATTTTAGAAGTTGACTCTTGAACAATAAGACAGGTTGAATTAGAGGAGGTAGATGAAAGTTTGTGCAGTGATCCTGGAGGGACTGTTGGAGACTTCTAAGAGCTCTCAGCATTAATGGTGATGATTGTACTATTCGTTCTTATTTTATTTTCAGACTCACAGCTTTGTTTCCCTTGGCAATGGTAGATCACCACACTGCTCATATAAACAGAATCTATATTTTTCTCACAAATTCAGGGCAGAAGAGAGAGTGAAATATTTTCCAGGGAACATTGAGTGAGAATCAGAAAAAGAAAAGAAAATAAGATTAAAGAGAATGTTTATGAACATTCTAGGGGGTGGGGAAGGATTGCTTAGAGCTGTAGGGGGGACGTGATGGCCATGATACCAGTGAACGTTTGTGGAGCACTTAATGCAGTTTTTGAAATATTTTGCATGTATTGACCTATTTAATGAGTTAATTAATGATTTAGTTAACTAGCTGATTCGTTTGATTTTTGTCTTAAATTTAAGACAGAGAAAAATAGATGAATAATGTGCATAAACTCCATGAAAGAAAGATTGTGAGAAGTATATTATTCTTCTACCCCAGTTAGCAAAGTTGTCAGAAGCCACTGTTTCAGTGCTAAACAACCGGCTCTTTGCCCTATAGCATGCTTGTGATTCAGGATACCTGTAAATGGGAGATGATCAGAAGTCCTAATTTCCTGTTCCTCTTTAAAAGGAGGAGGGCAGCTGAGATCAGTTTTGGAGATCATAAACCTCTTTGAGAATATGCACAGAGCTACAAGATAGTGTACATAACACTAAATTTAATTAAAGAGAAGTGTCAGACCAAGGTTATGCTGCAGTCTCAGAGGCAATGACAACGGAGATTTCTTCTTGCTCATGATAGAGGTTTATGATGGCTTAGTTTGGAGTTCTGTTCCATGACTCCTCAATCTGGATCCAAGCTGATGCATCCTGCACACCATCTGGGGTAACATTCATTGCTGGGTTAGGGAAAAGGCAATATAGCAGATCACATACTGGCTCCTGAGGCTTCCAATTGGAAGGGACATGCACAATTTCAATTCACATTTCACTGCCAAGCAAGTCACCATGTGCAGTCCTCCATGTGCCTAGAAGAAAAGCTTCAAATTTCCAGTGAACAGGCATAACTACCACAAAGGGTCAAGAATCCCCAAAGTAGGTGAGCTCTAAATTCCTTTGTAGTTCAAGGATGCTGTGAGTCCAGATTGATTTATGATACACTTATTCAGAGTTTATCCAGGAAGTCTACATACATAAATGATAGGTACCAATTCCCCCTCAATCAGGTGGTTATCTTTATAACCAGGACAAGAGTGAGCCTTCTCCTAATAAGGTATGAGCAGAAGTTTTTGGACTATTCCTTCAACTTTGAGTGAGAATTGAAGAAATAAGTAATTCTCTCCCCAGTGCCACAGGGGTTTTCTATAAGAGAGAAGAGTAGGTTTCTCAGTGGCAAAGTTACCTCAACAGCTTATGCATAATGAGATCAAACCAGACAGTTACCAACATTCCTTCCAACCGTGAGATTTTGTGCTCTAGGCAGGTGCCTAATGAAGTATCAGATGACTAGATTTTACAATGGCCAAGCCAAGCGTATCTCGGAAAAGGATATCTAGAAAAGTAGCCATGAAATGGTCTTAGCATTCTCACTTTGGCAGCACATATACTAAAATTGGAGATGGTCTTAGCAAGAGAATAATAGACCCAATAAGCTAGTAGAACTCTTAAGCATCATCAAATGCTGACCACTTAACTGCAGCTCCCAGTGACTTCAACCCTTTCATAATCTCCACCAGTATTTTTTTCTTAATTATATACATGTAACATTTTCCCAGTCTTATGGAAAGTGCTGTTCAAAGGCAGCTTTGAGATGAGTTCCCTTGTTAGCCTCCCTCCAGTCAGAGTGCCTCCAGTTCCCTTCATGCCTTCCTTATAAAAGTCTGTGCTACCTTTGACCACCCTCATTTGATAGACATGAAAATTTAGGCCCAGAGAGGGGCTGTAACTTGCTTAACTCAAAAGCCATTTGGAGGCAGGGTCAGTCACCCACTTCTTTGAAACTTCTGAGTCAATTGCAAGTCCCAAATTCCCTTGGACAAGTTTGGGGCCTAATTTTAATTTAAAGCTTACTCAAAAGATGGTATTTCTGATAATTTACCTTGAAATACTCTATGTCCTCTCATTTGTCTTCATTCAGGGATTTGGCTTGTGTTCTTGCAAGGAAAGGCTATGCTCACTCAAAAGTCCTTGCTTGTTTAAGGAGGTCTATGGACATGTCTCATACCACTCAGTGCCACCTTAGCTTGGCAGTCATCCTGATGATGAATTGAAGATACTTTGCACATCATTTCTTCCCCTTCAGCTTTTTCTTCCAGCTACAGTTATGACAATGGCTTGCAGCAGACTTTGCAAAGAATCAGGGCCTCTGGATAGTGATCTCTTTGTTTCTCTTACAGTTCCTTATCAGCAGAATCCTTATAATCCACGGGGCAGCTCCAATGTCATCCAGTGCTACCGCTGTGGAGACACCTGCAAAGGGGAAGTGGTCCGCGTGCACAACAACCACTTCCACATCAGATGCTTCACCTGTCAAGGTAGGAGGCTCAGCTCCCCCACCCTCTTCTTAGATTCCTGACCATTCTTGCACCACCAGGTCATGCCTCAGGGGCAGAAAGGACAAACATAGGCAGCTGGAACATCTACAAAGACCTAAAGAGACTTTCCCTGAGCCTCTTCTTATGAGATTCTCCCTTAGAATGAGGGCAGTGTGTTGGTACGTGAGGGAGACAAGGATCCTGGTAACTTTGGAGGGGCAGATGCTGACCCAGAAGGAAAAAGACTATCCTGCAAACTTAACTTACTCATTGGAAGAGACTCCTGGTTTGTGCCTATAAATCAATGTGAGAGCAAATGAAAGTGCAAACGATCTTGGATAAAATTCAAGATGCTTTTTTTTTTTTTTTTTTTTTGAGATGAGTACCTATTCTATGACAGTGTGGCAATCTTCAAAGGTTACGTTTAACAAGGGAGAAGAGACATCTTGACCTTGGTAAGGTTTGTAATTTGGGAGCACATAGCTGTTAGGTCACCTTTCATTGTTACAGCGTACACGAGGCTAATTTATATAATCCTAGACTCAACCGAACTAAGAGTTCCTAAAGAAGACAGATAATTAGCAGCAGGAAAAGGGACTCAGCTGAAAGAGCACAGAGAGCCCTCTGGCCTGGGGGCAACACGCCCTTCCACAGTGTCCCTACAAACATCTCTCCAGCCTCCGCATCTTGACCTCTTCGTTCAGGCTTCCCTGCTCCACAGAGCGGCCATTCTAATGTTGGATTGCCCAGTGGGTTTAGAAAACGTTTGACCCAAAATGTGTAACTTTATTGTTGATCTTAGATTTGTCCTCATAAAGTCTGAAGAATACTTTGTATTTGCTTTTCCCTTTGACTGCTCTTCAGATACTCGTATCCAGGTCTTCCGCATGTCAAACTATATCACAGGTCCTTAAATTGGGTCTCATCTTAAATGATTCCAACAGTGTCATCGTCCTGGAGTCTTCCTCTTTGATCCATTCCAGTGTGTCACTGTCGTTCTTAAAGTATGATACTCAGAACAGATCACAGTTTTCAAGGTCTGGCAAATACAAAGGACTACATTTCCGTTGATGTAGCTGATATTGAACTGACTTCCTCAGGAGCCACTTCACACCACCAGCTTATACTGAATTTAATGTCAGTTGAAACCCCCGGTTCTTTTTATATCAGTAACTGCCTCAGTCTCATGCACCTGAGAGTGACTTCCCCTGCCATTGTGAAAATCCTGGGCCGGGCGTGGTGGCTCAAGCCTGTAATCCCAGCACTTTGGGAGGCCGAGACGGGTGGATCACGAGGTCAGGAGATCGAGACCATCCTGGCTAACACGGTGAAACCCCGTCTCTACTAAAAAAATACAAAAAAACTAGCCGGGCGAGGTGGCGGGCGCCTGTAGTCCCAGCTACTCCGGAGGCTGAGGCAGGAGAATGGCATAAACCCGGGAGGCAGAGCTTGCAGTGAGCTGAGATCCGGCCACTGCACTCCAGTCCGGGCGACAGAGCGAGACTCCGCCTCAAAAAAAAAAAAAAAAAAAAGAAAATCCTGAACTGCTTTCTTCATGATCTAACTAGACTCTGCACTGAGCAAACAAATTACATATTCATATTTCCTAATTTGTTTATAGAGGCATATATGGGATACATTTTAACTGGTGTGATTTCAATTTTATATTGAGTATTGGCAAACCCCTTTAGTATAAGTTGAATTGCAAGAATATCTTGGTGAGTAATTATTTTTACACCCTCTGAAACTGAGGTAGGACAAAGGGTAAAGACAAGGAAATTGTTCCGAAGTGGTTAAGGATATAGGTATGTGATTATATTTTTAAGAGAATTTATCAGTTACCTTTTACTTAAGCAAAAACTTAATAGCTTAAACCAATCATTTATTTAGCTCATGATTCTCTGGGTTGGCTGGGCAGCGTTTCCCAGTTTCTAGCTCTGCTTATCTGTACTGGCCTCATCATGATGATATGCAGTCAGCGGGTGGGTCTGCTGGCAGTGGTTGGCAAGCTGCTAACCCGGGTGTCTCCACATATCTTCTCATCCTCCAGTGGGCTGGCTTTGGCTTGTTCATATTGTAGTCTCAGGGCTCCAAGTACAAAGAGAGAACAAGCTTTAATAGGTAAGACCTTTTCAAACCTCAGCTTAATGTCCTGCTGTTGGCCAAAACAAGCCAAATGACCAACCCAGATTCAAGGTCACGGAGAAATAAACTTTACCTTTTATAGGGGAATCTGCAGCATCAGGTTTCAAGGGTGTTAATGCACAAAGGGATAATTTGACCATTTTCACATTTACCACACAGAGTTTGTGGAATCTCTTTCAATGTAGATTTTAAGGGGGAAAAAAATAGACCAATATTTTTCTGAATATTTTCAATGTCCATTTGCTTAAAGGTAAAACAAATGAGAGGATTTTTATTTCCAACAGTAATCAACATGACAATTAAGTACCCTATTAGATAGTTTTCTCATCTAAAGAATCTAAAATTTTTATGAATTTCTTTTACAACTCTTTAACATGCACTGCTGTGCTGACATGAAAGGAAGGAATCTACAAAGGTTAAAAATGGAAACAGAAACCCTGCTGTGACTCCCAATGCCTTATTTCATCCTGATAGTTTATCTTAAACCTTGGAGACCTTGAGCTTTTACTCTGTTGTCTAAATGGATCATGGAGAACAGGAGGCAAAGCTTAGCATCTACTCAAAGTGGGAATCCAATAGGAGACCTATGTATACAGCTGTTTCCCCCTGAAAAAAATGTTCTCGGTGTATGAAGGATAAGAAATAAACTGGCTCGGGAGAGGGAGAGAGCAAGGAAACTTGCCTGTTCCAACTTTGGCACTGGGTAGAGGGGAATAAAACAGTGGCTCACTCCTGTAATCCCAGCACTTTGCGAGGCCAAGGCAGGAGGGTCATGAGGTCAGGAGTTTAAGACCAGCCTGGCCAACATGGTGAAACCCCGTCTCTACTAAGAATACAAAAATGTGCTGTGTGTGGTGGCAGGCACCTATAGTCCCAGCTACTCGGGAGGCTGAGACAGGAGAATCACTTGAACCCAGGAGGTGGAGGTTGCAGTGAGTCAAGATTGTGCCACTGCACTCCAGCCTGGTGACAGAGTGAGACTCCGTCTAAAAAAAAAAAAAAAAAAAAAAAAATTATGAAAAATTGTTTATGAAAGTGTCTGTCCATAATCCACCCTTTATTTGTGTACATTTATAATAAAAATTTATAACAATATATAAAATATACAATAGAGTCAAGCAGAAAATCTAAGTTACAGCAGTCTCCCGCTTGGCAAATGGCAAAAGCAAATGATATTCCTCTTTGGAGGAACTCAACTTTATTCCAGGCCTCAAAGACTTTCCACACATAGCGTTATTATGAAAATGAGTAACTCACAGTCAGTCAAAAACATACAAATTATAATGGAGTGAGAGCCAGCAGAAACAATGGCAAACAGAATCAGAACCTCAATGGCTTTGTATATTGAAATTTTCTGTCATTACATAATAACTATATTGATACATTTAAACAAGCTAGAAAATATGAGCAAAAAACCCAACAGTACATTATAAGAAATAGTACAGAAGATATGAAAAGGAAACAAATAAAACTTCTAAAAACAGAAATATATAATCTTTGAAATTAAAAATTCAATGTATAAATTAAATAGCAGATTAGATGTTGCTAAAGAAAGAAATAATAAATCAGAAGATTTCATCCAAAAAATGTTATACAGATAATAGATCAAATATATGAGAAGGTGGTAAAAAAAAAAAAAAAAAAAGAAGCTAATATATGGAGAATATAGTGAGAGGTCCTGACATGTATTTCTAATCAGAGTTCTGGGGATACATAATAGAGAACATGAGTGGGAGGACAATATTTGAAGAGACAACAGCTATGAATTTTCTAGAGCTGTTGAAAGACACATATCCTTGAATCCAGAAACCTAATAAATTCCTGAAGGAAAATTTAAAAGAAATCCACCTACGCATACCAGAGTAAAACCTCAGATCATCAAAGAGCCAATCTTAAAAGCAGCCAGAGAGAAAAGACAAATCATCTGCATATAAATGGTAAATGGACCGACAGCTGACTTTTCAATAGCAACAAGGAAACTAGAAAACAGCAGAAGAGTATCTTTAATGTACTAAAAGAAATAGCTATCAAGGAAAGATTATGTATTCAGCAAAACTATCTTTCTAGAACAAAGACAAACCTACAACTAAGATTATACTTAATGGTGAAAGACTGAATGTTTCTGTTAGATATGAGTTCTAAATTTCTTTTCAAAGAATTAATACGTCAGTACGTTCAATTCTTTGCCTTCTACTTAACTTCCTTGTAAAGCAAACTTTTTCAATTACCTACTCCACCCTGACTCATTCGGATTACCTACTCCACCCTGACTCATTCTGATTACCTACTCCACCCTGACTCATTCCGATTACCTACTCCACCCTGACTCATTCGGATTACCTACTCCACCCTGACTCATTCCGATCACCTGCGCCACCCTAACTCATTCTGATCACATGCTCCACTCTAGCTCATTCAGATTACCTGCTACGTGCTCTGCTGTGACTCCCGCCAATGCACTCACCCCGTCATTCTCTTTAAATTAGCCAATCGGAATTAGTTTAGCCTGTGCGGTCTAACCCTAGCCAATAGGGGAACCACACAGCAGCAGGGGCCACGTGCCTCAGGGATAAGAACCCCTTCCCCTCCCTTGTCCAAGTGCACCCTCACCTTTGCTCCATCTATAAGGGTGCACCCTGCTACAGAAGTAACTTGCCTTGCTGAGAATTAAAAAGAAAATTTTATATTCTAGTGCTATTCCTTTTGCGGCACGGAAACTTATATATAACATTTCCCTGTAAGATCAAAAACAAGACAAGGATGTCTGCTCTCGCCAATTCTATTTGACATTGCATTTCAGGTTAGTGCTAGGTTAATTAAGGAAGAAAATGAAATAAAAGGCATCCAGATTAAAAAGGAAGAGGTACAACTATCTCTATTTGCACGACATGATCTTGTACAGCAAATCCCAAGGAATACTAAAAATTTATTAGAACTAATAAGTGTATTAAGGTTTCAAGATATAAGATCAAATACCAAAATCAATTTTATTTCTATACAGTAGCAATAGAAAATCTGAAAATAAAATTGAGAAAACAGTTCCATTGGCAATAGCATCAAAGAAATACATAGGAATGAATTTAACAAAAGAAGTTCAAAATGTGTACTCTGAAAACTACAAAATGTTAAAGAAGGCCTAAATAAATGGAAAGGTGCCCCTTGTTCATAAATCAAAAGACTTATTATTAAGATGGAAGCACTGGCTTGCAGATGGCTGCCATCTTGCTGCATCTTCGCATGGCAGAGAGAGAAAGGGAGAGGAAGAACCAGCGAACTCTCTAGTGTCTCCTGCTATAAGAGCACTAATCTCATCATGAGGGCCCCACCCTTATGATCTCATCTAAACCTAATTATCTCACAAAGGCCCATCTCCAAATACTATGATGTTGGAGGTCAGGGCTTCGACATATGAATTGGGGGTGGGGACACAATTCAGTCTATAGAAAATGCAATCCCTCTCAAAATCTCAGCTGGCTTCTTTGCTGAAATTGATGATCTGATCCTAAAATTCATATGGAATTTCAAGGGATGGACATAGAATAGCCAAGCAATCTTTAAAAAGAACAAAGTTGGAGAACTCACACTTCCCACTTTTAAATTTGCTACAAGGCTATAATAAACAAGATAAGGTGGTACTAGCACAAGGATAGGCATAGAAATGAATACAATCCAAAATATAAACATGAACTCTTATATTTATGGTTGGTTAATTTTCAACAAGGCTGTTGAGATAATTCAAGAGGGAAAGAATGGTCCTTTCAACAAAAGGTGTTTGGAAAAGTGAATATTCATATGCCAAAAATGAAGTCAAACTCTTTCTTTACACATACATAAAAATTAACTAAAAATTTACCAAAGACCTAAATTTAGAAGGTAAAATTGAGAAACTCTTAGGAAAAAATATAAAAATAAATCATTGTGATCTTGAGTTGTGCAAAACCTTCTTACATGTGACACCAAAAGCTCATGTAAAGCAACAAAGGAAAAGTATATTCATTAGATATTATCAAAATTTAAAACTTTTGCGCTTCAATATACACTATCAAGAATGTGAAAAGACAACCCACAGAATAGGAGAAAATATTTGCAACTTATAAATCTGATAAAATATTTGTGTCTTGGCTATATAAAGAATTCTTACAATTGCATAATAAAAAGACAAATAACCTAATTTCAAAATGGGCAAAGGATATGAATAGACATTTATCAAGAGATGTTATACAAATGTCCAATAAGCACATAAAAAAATGCTCAACATCATTAGCCATCAAAGAAATGCAAATCAAACCACAATGAGATGCCGCTTCACATCTACTAGAATGGCTATAATCAAAAAGATAGATAACTAGTGTTGATGAGGATGTGGAGACATTAGAACTCTCATACATTGCTGGTAGAAAGGAATGTAAAATGGTGCAGCTACTTGGGAGAATAGTCTGGCAGTTCCTCAAAAGATGAAATGTAGAGTTACCATATGACCCAGCAATTCCAAATTCCACTCCTCAGTATATACTCAAGAGAAATAAAAATATATGTTCACACAGAAATATATACATGAATGTTCATAGCAGCATTATTCATAATAGCCAAAAGGTAGAAAAACTCAAATCTTCATCAATCAATGAATGGATAAATAAAATGTGATCTATCCCCGCAGAGGGGTACTATTTAGCAATAAAAAGGAATGAAATACTAATTAATGCTCCAATGGGAATAGACCTTGAAAACATGTGAAAGAAAACAGTCACAAAAGGTTACATATTGTAGGATTTCATATGTATGAAATGCTCAAAACAGGCAAATTATATAAAGACAGAAAGCAGATTCATGGTTATCTAGGGTTGGGGGTAGTTGGAGGAAGATAAGGAGTAATTTCTAGTGGGTTTGTGGCTTGTTTTGGAGGTGATGAAAACGTTCTGGAATTAGATAGTGGTAATGATTGCACAACTTTGTGAATACGCTAAGAAATGGTTGAATTGTACATTTTAAATTGTTGGATTGTATGACTTGTGAATTGTATCTCATTAAAACTGTTAAAATGGACTGGGTGCGGTGGCACACACCTGTAATCCCAGCATTTTGGGAGGCTGAGGCAGGCGGATCACCTGAGCCCAGGAGTTTGAGAGCAGCCTGAGCAACATAGCAAAACCTCTATCTACAAAAAATACAAAAATTAGCTGGGCTTGATGGCACATGCCTGTAGTCCCGGCTACTCAGGAGGCTGAGGTGAGAGGATCATTTGAGCCCAGGAGGCGGAGGTTGCAGTGAACTGTGATCACGCCATTGCACTCCAGGCTGGTCGACAGAGCGAGTCCCTGTCTCAAAACAAAACAAAAACTCTTAAAATAAAAGACCCAAAGCAAAGTAAAAACATGTTTAGATTTTTAAAAACTGAATTTACCAACAACAAACTCTCATTAAATGCAATTTAAAAATATGTTCTGTAAGCAGAAGAAACATGATCCCCAGATGGCAGAACTGAGATGAAAGATGGCATGGTTAGCAAAATCTTAAAGAAAATCAGAAAACACTTGAAACTGAAAGATAACAAAAATACTATGTATCAGAAACTAGCATTATAAAATGTAGTTTAAAGTGGTACTCAGAGGAAAATGTGTAGCCTTAAATTATCACAATAGAAAAGAATTAAGTTTGAAAATTAATGAACCAAGTGTTCAACTCAAAAAGTTTGAAGAGTAGAACGAATCCAAGTAAAATAGAAGGAAGGAAGTGATATAATAGATATTAATCAAAGAAAAAACACACAGTGGACAGGATTAACAAAACAAAAGTTGATTCTTTAAAAATACAAGTAAAATAGACAAAATTCTGGCAAAATTATTCAAGTAATGGGAGAAAATATACAAATGAACCATCTTAAGAATTAAAATAGTCACATCACTGTAGTTGCTATTAAAATTAAAGACATAATAAGAAATATTATAAACAATTTAGAGTAATAAATTTTAAAACTTAGATAACAAAATTTATCAATTCTTGAGTGCCAATTAAAACCTACTCAAGAAGAAATTTTGAAACCTGAGTAGTCCTGTAATCATCCAAGATATTGAATTGGTGAATTTGTAGTTAAGACTCTTCTACCACCAAAGAAACAAAAATCAGCATTAGAATCAAGTTCTACAAAACATTCAAAAACAAATCATCTATGTCTTATAGAAAGTCTTTCAGAGAAGAGAAAAAGGGTATACTTCCCAACTCATTTGAACCAGCACAATACCAAACAAGGAAAGATAATCGTATGTCCATATCATTCATGAACATAGATTTAAAAATCTTAGACAAAATATTAGCAAACCAAGTTTAGGAAAGTGTGAAAAATAAAGCATAACTGACCAAGTTGAGTCTGTTCTAGAAATTTGAAATTGGCTTAATATTAGAAAACTGGCTAATATATTTTGCTATAAAGATAGGAAAGGATAAAAATATTTGATTATTTTAATAGAGTAGAGAAGGTGCTAGATAAAATTTAACACACCCACTTATATCTAGGTTTTTTTTTTTTTTTTTTTTTTTTTTTTTTTTTTTTTGAGACAGAGTCTTGCTCTGTCGCCCAGGCTGGAGTGCAGTGGCGCGATCTCGTCTCACTGCAAGTTCCGCCTCCCGGGTTCATGCCATTCTCCTACCTCAGCCTCCCGTATACCTAGTAATTTTTAAAACTAGGAGGAATTGAAAAAAGCTGTCATAACTGATAGATTATGTATACAAAATATATAAAGGAAACATTTAATGGTAAAATGCTGAAGGCATTCTCCTTAAGATCAGGAACAAGATAGAGGTGTTTGCTGTCATGACTTCTGTTCAACATTTGGCCTGGAGGATCCTAGACAATTCAGCAAGATATAGAAATAAAAGTTATATGGTTTGAAAAGGAAAAAAAAAAAACTGTAATTATTTTTAGATTATATAATTGGCTGCAGAGAAAACCCAAAATAATCTACAATTTAGTAAAATCAATAAGAAAATTAGTTTATAATAAGGAGAGAGGAAAAGAACCCATTGGTCACTTTTAGATAATGCTGGTGGAATAATTATTTTGAAACAAATAATATGGGCAAAGAATCAAAACTTTAACCTATTGTGCAAACCGTACAGTACTTAACTGTAAGCAAGGGTTGATGAAAGTTTCTATCTACAGAAACACTCCACCTATGGGCGCCTATAGTCCCAGCTACTCGGGAGGCTGAGGCACGAGAATGGCGTGAACCTGGGAGGCGGAGCTTGCAGTGAGCCGAGATGGCGCCACTGCACTCCAGCCTGGGCGACAGAGCGAGACTCTGTCTCACAAAAAAAAAAGAAAAGAAAAGAAAAAGAAACACTCCACCTAATAAATGAAGAATTAAATCATTAGAATATTTTAATTTTGCAAAGTCGTAATGAAATAATGTATCTAGCAATGATCATCAGTAGCCATTTCTACTCACCAACACCACCACCCCAAATCATAGATGTGCAGAACATCAATGTAGTATTATTCCTAAAAAGAAAAAAAAATCAGACCTGAATTTCAAGTTTCTAGATATAACCACCATTTATAGAAAATGTAAAAGAGAGGGGTACAAGGTAACCAACAACATAGGGGTACAATCAGCGAAATCCTAACTGCAGAAATGACTCAGTGTCTTTAATAAATACATTGCAAGGAGAAAATAAGAAGGAAAAATAACTAGCAATTAAGGGACTTAACAGGTACATCAAACAAATGCAATGTGTGAACCTTGATAGATTTTTATTCAAACAACTAATCACTAAAACAAAAAAAGAAAAGAAAACAAGAACGGGATAATTGGAAAAACTTGAACGCACTGATTTGATAATGCCTTAATAGACATTATTTGCAATGCTTTTAGATTATTGTGGTTGGCTTTTTTAAAGAGTCCTAATATTTTAGAGATACATTCTGAAATAATAATACTAAAAAGAAAGTCAATAAGAGTTTATTAAGGTTACTAAATACAGAATAAATAGAGAAAAAAATTATTGCATTTGTATTCACCATTAACAATCAAGACACCATTTACCTGAACAAGAAAAAAAGTTTAATTTAGAAATAAATTTTATAAAGTTGTATAAGATAAAAATTGTAAAATTGTTAAATTTATAGAATATCGTAAGAAAGACATTAAAGACCTAAATAATTTTTTAATATGCTAAGTTCTCTGATAGAAAGATAGAAATATCAAAAAGATGACAGTTCTACTCTGGTTGAACTATATATTCAAAACAATTCTAATATATTCCATAAGGCTTTCCATAGAAATTAAGAAATCGCTTAAAATTCTATTCTTGACAAAGTCCAGGCATAATCAAAGCATTCCTAAAGAACAACAAAGCAAGAGGGCCTGTCCTACCAGACATCATCATTTGTTATTAAAACCTATTAAGACTGTGTGATCTTGGATTAAGGAGAGATCAATAGACCAATGGAACTGAATATAGAACCAAACACAAACTTCCATATATATGGAAACTTGCTTTTTGCAGATCAGTGGGGAAAGATTAGACTGCTTAATAAATGATGCTGAGGTGATTAATTATCCATGTGGGAGAAAATCAGATCCCTACTGTATATCATTCCCTAAAGTCAATTCCAGGTAGATTAACAGTTTCACTATGAAAGGCAGCTCAATAAAATTTTTAGAAGACAATATAGGAGACATGTTTTAGGATTTCAGGGTAGAGAATAATTTCTGAAACATGACACAGAAAGGGCAATCCGTAAAGGAAAAGATTCACAAATTCAGCAACATAAAAGCTGAGAACTTTGGTTCATCCAAAAACAAGAAAAGGGGAGCAAAAAGCAAGCCCCGAATTGCAGAAGATATTTGTAATAAATCACTGAAAAAGGATTGATTTCCAAAATATATTAAGAATTTCTACAAGTCTAAAATTTTAAAAATGAGCAAAAAACATTAGCAAGTATTTTAACACTTGAAAAAAATTCTCAATTTCATTAATCATTAGGCAAATGAAATTTGAAATCACAAAATTATAAATGGTATCATTTCACATCCACTATGTTGACCAAATATGTCAGATATTACTAAGTACTGTTGATGATATATATCAGTGGGAACTGCTGGTAGGAAGGTAAATAGGAAAAGCTCTTTGGAAAACAGTGAGACATGACCCCACAAAAAACTGCAAGTAGCTCAAATGTCCTTCAGCAGTGGAGTAGACCAACTGTGATGTATTCAGGCAATGGAATACAGCACAGCAGTGAAAATGAGTGAACAGCAGTTACATGCATTGATGTGGATGAATCTCAACACACAATACTGAGGGGATGAAGCAGGTATGGGACAACTGCAGAATGACTCCATCAACATAAAGCTCAAAAACAGGTCAGACTAAACAAAATATTGTTGATGGATACATCACAGGTGTAAAACTATAAAGTAAAGCAAGGGAATGGTAAACACATAATTAGGGACAGTATGGGACAGAGGTGCTGTTACGGAGAGGAGAGGCTTCTAAGGAATTGGCGGTGTTCTGTTTCATAAACTCAGTAATGGGTACATGGGAGTTATTTTACTATTCTTTAAGCCGTACATATATATTTTATACGTTTTCTCTATGTATAGTATATTTCACAATGAAATGTTCTAAATTATGAGTTAGATCACCCTCAGGGACTCTTCTAACTCTTGGATTTTGAAATTCCATAAAATCCAGTCTCATTCAAAAAGTTAAAAAATCACTAAAATTGTATCACAGAGTCTTGGACTTTCTGATCTAGCTGTGTCCTCAGTTAACCAGCCAGCCCCTTCATCTTACAAATGAGCTCCAGAGAGCTGAGGTAACTTTTTCAAAATCTCCCAGCACTTGACTGCTAGAACAGGACCATGGACAAAGGTCCAGTAACCTACAAAACAGCACATTGTTCACTGACACATTCCGGGGCTGTGTGCACGCCCTCCTTCTGGGCCTTATATTTACATTGAGCATTTTTACTGGATTTGCTCAAAGCAGTTTTAACGTTCAATATTCCATTCCATTGTTAATCCATATGGTCTGCTTTTTTTAATTGGTAGACTTCATTTTTTTGATTCACAGAATAACGACTGCCCCAGGTATATTCTTGCCACATCAGTTCCATACTGCAAACCCTCTCCATGGCTTTCCTGTTATTTGAATGTCTGGCTCCACTCAGCCTCAGATCCATCTGTCATGCTGGTCCAGCTTGCCTTCCATCCCCGTGCTCCCCGCTGTATTTCCAGGAACCCCTGAGAGACTTATCAACCTTTACATCCTTTCTACCAAAAACTTCCTCCTTCAGTTCCTTGGGAGAAATGGAGGACTGATTGTTCCAAGTTTTCCTATGGTCGCCTGGATTTCTCCACTGGGAGAGGTGGCTCTGGGGGTGGAGTTGGCAAGGGAGACAAAGGAGAAAAAAAAAAGGGAAAAAACAGGAGCTGTTTCCAGTGAGGTTGTAGGCCATGACCTAATTGATTCCACAGCCATGAAGTCAATTGCTCCACCACCTGCACGGCCCAGAACAGCCTGTGCTCTGGCTTTGCCTGCTCGTGAGACCAGACATTGTTTGATG
Organism: Piliocolobus tephrosceles; assembly: GCF_002776525.5. NCBI lineage: Eukaryota > Metazoa > Chordata > Mammalia > Primates > Cercopithecidae > Piliocolobus > Piliocolobus tephrosceles. The sequence continues at coordinate 141,426,721 of NC_045437.1, read as the reverse complement.
TGATGAATTTTCATAATGCCTGTTGGAAGATGAACCCTTCCCAGATTTCTGCCACCACCACCGTCTCCACCATACTCCTGCCTCTTCATAGGGGTGGGGTCAGTGGTCACAAGCAATGCTCCACACTGAGTTTAAAATGTTTAGGTGTAGAGTAAGCCCTAAAGGAAGCTTTTCTTCTCATAGACTTACAGCATGGCAGTTCTACTCAGTGATGAGACCAGAGGTTGGGTGGTCTGACTCTCAGACCATTGTGTCTCCCACTGTCCTGAGCTGTTCCCCCCATGCAGTGACTTCTGAAGCTGGCTCCTCCTCACTCAGCCTCACCCCTTAAGCCTCCAGTCCCCAAGGGTGAACAAACGCTTATGAAATATTCCTGGCATTCACCTGGCACTCTCTCTTATTTTTAACCTGGCTGCTTTTGTGAAACAACTTTCTCTGTTAAAGGTGAGGTAGTATTTGCTGGGGTGTTTTCACTCAGTTCCAGGCTGACTCTTCAGACTTACAGGCTTGGTAACTATCTTATTGGTTTTCCCATCGTTGATTGCCCTTGAGAAAGCTGACTTGTACTAACCAAGTCCTCAGGAAACTGATGTAGAAAGCCAGAATACCTGTTCATCAATGTAGACAAGAGGTGTGACCTTGAGTTGGACTGTTTCATGGTGGCCTGGCCAGCAGCTGGCCTCTCAGAGGCAATCTAGGTGGAAAGTCAGTCCATCAGACAGCAGCCTCAGAACCAGGGGAGCTGGTGACAGGATTTAAATGGGCCCCCCAGTTGCCTTCTACTGATTGCTAACCAGCCCCCTTCCTGGCTGGCACATCCTTGCTTTAGCTGATCAGTATATTCAGTGGGTTACTACAGTTCTGGTGGCCCTGTGAGCCATTTATTCCCTTGGAAGAAATTTTGCATCTTTCTGCTCTGCCCATCATGTGTTCATGTCACAACTTAACTCCTTACAGGAAAATCTCATATTTCTAAGTCGGGGTGGATCTCACATAATTCAATTGTTCAAACACCTAAAAATGTACTTGTTTTTCTATTTTGTCCTACATTTATTTCTCCCTATTATCCAAAAGAATATTCCAAGAGACTTTATGAAACACCTTGTAAAATCCTGTTGCATCTCTGTTCAAAAGCCATCAATGCAATTGATCATTTTTGCAGCTGAGTGATGGAGAATTATTACAGTCTTCTCCCATTTTTATATATGTTTGAGATATTTTTCTCAATTTTTCTAAACTAGGGAAAAAAACATCCATGGCTCCTCAGTATCCTACAAAACCTAATCTTCTTAAACTGGATCCAAGCCTTCCTCCAACTGGTCTGAACAATCTTTTCCTGCATTACTTCTCACCACTTCCTACAAACACCACCCCTACATCTAGCCTTCACACAAATCAAATATCACTTGCACCTTCCTGCCTCTGTGCTTTGGCTCATTCTGTTCCTTTAGTGTTCAACTGAGATGCTACCTCCTCTGAAAAGCCTCCCATGATCCCTTGCAACCGACAAGGTTTCCTTCTTCTACCTCATTCACAGTCCTTACTGCTTACACTGGCTCCGTGGCCCATCACCGACAATATGGGACATTTTTTTCTATATGATCTTCTCTCTGCAGCATTTTTAGCTCTTTGAAATTCAGGGATTGTGTTTTATTATTCCTGCCTGGGAATAGACACCCCTCACTCTATGGCTATGGTGAGCACAGATTCTAGACTTCAAATCATCCATCCCATTGCCATCCAAAGGTATCTCCAGGTTGGGATTTGGAGCATATGGTCCCCACATTGCTCTTCACCTGGCACAGAATCATGCACATAGGAAGCACCCAGGAAATGTTTAACTGAATGATTCTTTTATTACATTCATATTTCCACCAGCTGTGCAGCCTTGCGTGAGCCACATGGCATTAAACTTTTCATTTGTGTATTGGGAGGAATGTACACATCAGTGCTTCTTAGTGTGCATCAGAGTCAACCTAGTGGGGTCGGGGAGTACTGTTCAAATGCAGATGCCCAGGCCTCAGTCCCAGGAAGTCTGATTCTGGCCCAGGCATCTGGATTGTAAGAAGCTCTCGGGGTGATACTGATGCTAGTGGCCTACTGTCCATTCTTTAAGGAATACTGACCCCAAAGGCCTGTGAAGTCTGACATGCTACCATTCTGTGGCCACTCATGACACAGTCAGACACCAGCCTTTCCCCCGATGAGGACCTTCTGCTTGCAGACCCTCCCTGCACTCAAACTGCCGTTGTTTTCCTCCTTGTTTTCCTCCTTGTTTCCCCAAGTGTGTGGCTGTGGCCTGGCCCAGTCAGGCTTCTTCTTCAAGAACCAGGAGTACATCTGCACCCAGGACTACCAGCAACTCTATGGCACCCGCTGTGACAGCTGCCGGGACTTTATCACAGGCGAAGTCATTTCGGCCCTGGGCCGCACCTACCACCCCAAGTGCTTCGTGTGCAGCTTGTGCAGGTGAGCGGGTGACCAGCAGGGACTGGGACCCTCTGCATAAGCCCCCGGGGCAGGGGAAGACCTGGCTTTTTCCAGGAAATTCTGGGGTGTACAAGCTTTATGCTGGGCATTTAGATTTCTGGAACCTCAAGTGTGGAGGGATCTGATGGGCCAGTGGTTTTCAAACACTGTTGCATCTGAATCTTTCTTATAAAATACAATCTGAGCTAAAACACTGGTTTGTCCTGTGATAGGCAGAGTGAGGATCTGTACCACCAAACTCAGCCTCCCAATTCCTCTCAAAAGGCCCCCACAGAAACCACTGAGTCTCTCAGAACTCAGTTTGGAAACTGTGGATCAGGCCCAGCCTCCCACACCCTCATCCACAGGTGGGACAGGGATGTCTGTTCATAGCCTTTCTCCATCGTCCTGGCACCACTTCATGCTGTTGGAGTGACCCTGGCAAGTGACCCCCACCTCTGTAAGCCTCAGTTTCTCCACCAGTAAAATGGAGGTCAAAGCCAATCCAACCTCACTGGGTTTTCTTGAAGATTAATGAGATAATGATGCAAAGACATTAGCTCAGTGACCAGTATGTGAGAGTGTCTGCTTTTATTATTCCTTTCATTATCATGATGATAGTCATCTACCTGCTCTCGGGACATCTCTTGGGATGCAGAGCTCATCACTGCCTCCTGCTTCACCCTCTGCATCTCCATCACTTGTTAATTCAGCAAGTGTACATTAAGACTCCACTGAATGCCAAGCAACACATTAAGGAGATGAAAAAATGAAGAAAGCTCAGCCCTGCCCACAAATACATTAAATGTTAATGGATAGCCCTGATTACCTCATAAGTAAAGCATGATTAAAGTATATATGTATTTTTTTAATTGGGAAAGGAATGTATAGATTAATTATTCTCCCCACAAAATAACCACCAGTCACTTACCAGTTAGAAAAACTAGAGTTTCTGATTGAGACTAATGACACAGTGTGTAAGAAAACGTAATCCTCTCATGGAATTCATTCATCTACCCAGCTCTTAAAACCTGAGCCCTGAGCCCTGGAATCCCAGACCCATCAGAGGTTAGCACAGATGGTTCCTATGGTACAATATGAGGTTTCTGTCAAGCCCCAGAGAGATGAGGTGACTCCCCAAGATCATGCGATGTCTTTCTACCACAAGGTAGTGGCTGAGCCATGATAAGAACACAGCTTCCCCGACTCTTGACCCAGTGTTCCCTCCATTGTGCCACAGTGCTGATACAAGGGCAATGGAGCCCCTGAAGCCAATGTTAGGTGCTGTGCTCAGAGTCCTCATAACAGGCATCCCACTGCATGGGCGAGAGCAGCTCAACAGTGGGCGTGGTGGTGCCGGGGATTCTGTACACGGTTCATAATTTAGTTAGGGAGGCAGAGCCTGTACCAATTTGAGACTCCTCAGCCGTGGAAACTGAATAAATCCAGAGGAGGAGAGGAAGAGATTATTTACAGACTTACAAACTTCCTATTGGAAAGGGGGATTTTGAAAAATGCCTGAGTAGTAAAAGGAAGAAATTTTGGTAAGTTTGGGAGTTGAATGAGTCTTTGACATACGGAAATAGATCAAATTGGGATGGAAAAAGTCCTTCCAGGAGAGAGAACAAGTATATGAGGAGTTAGTAACCTCTGCTTCTTATAACCCAGACACGTAAGCTCAGATAAGCATCATGATCTGCCCAAAATACACAAACACCCCAACTGGGCTCCAGTTCTCGACACCAGGCCCCTAATTGAACAGTTTAGTTGGCCTGTCACTGTGAACAGCATTTGAATTTGCATGGTGCTCTAGAAGTCAAGCTGTATGTGTTACCAAAGTGCTTTGAGCACATGTGTGGTCAGCTACAGAATCCCTCAGCAGAGGGTGTGTTGAATTTCTCCCTCATCCCACTTGCAGGAAGCCTTTCCCCATTGGAGACAAGGTGACCTTCAGTGGTAAAGAATGTGTGTGCCAAACGTGCTCCCAGTCCATGGCCAGCAGTAAGCCCATCAAGATTCGTGGACCAAGCCGTGAGTCCTCCCCATGGGTATCTCCCTGTCCATGGGTGTGATCTCCCTGGGCTCCCCTTTCCCAGCACTGCCAACTGCTCCCACAGGCCTGGAGGGAAGTAGGAGAGGTTCGCAACCTGGAGGCCTCCTGCATCATGACCCTGTTGGTATGTGGCCCAGACTCACAAGTTTCACAAGCACAATGCAGGGAAGAGGGGCTGCCTGGCCATAAACAGTGGTAGTAGCCAGTGCCACATATTTGCCACATGGTATGTCTCCTCTGGGACAAGCTGAGTTCCTGATCTTATGTCCCACGGATACCTCAATAGGGCTGATCAAATGTTTTTTCACCAGTGGCTCTGAATTTTTACTGACTCCACTAATAAGAATTGGCGGACATGGCTTACAGAAGAGGTAGTATGGGGTGCCCTGGGAGCAAACCACAAGAGCCATGTTAGTGCCTCTTAGAGGGTCCCATAGACCACTACATCAGCTTCACTGTGGGACTTGTAAAAATGCAAATGTCTGGGCTCACTCTGCACCTCTAGGGATGGAACCTAGGAACCAACATTCCTAGTAAGCTTCCTGGGTTAATTCATTTGCTGTTCCTGAGATTCAGAACCACCATCTAGGGATAAAGGAAGCATCTGTCATGCCATGATGAATGTTATGTTATGTTTTATCATCAACCACAGATTTGGAGGGAAACTGAGGACCAGGAGCGTGCCTCAGAATGGTCATTCTAATTTGTGGAATGTCCATTCCACTCAAGTGCGCCTAGTGATAAGATGTCTAAATCGTTGTTCCCAGATGCCCTTGGCAGACTGCTGCTGCACGTGCCCACACACACATAGACCTGGCCCCCTGGGTCTTGGTAAGCCACACTAGGCTCCAGTGTTCTTTCATGTTATATGACACTCTCACTGGCCTCGACAAGAGAATCAATGAAAACCCATTAGCCTCCTGTGCTGCATCACTGTGCGGGTGCAGGGTGCTGTTGGCCATGGTACCAGCAGAGTCAGCATGCTGGGCTGCATCCAGCCAGAGAGAGTGAGCAGAGATCACCCCGAGTCAGCAGGGCTTAGCTCCCAGGGGCTTCCCTGGAGTCCGTCCAGCTGTGGTGAGCTGAGGAGAAAGACAGTGAGAAGGCTCCCTCCCTTGCCTGCTCTTCCTTTCAGCCAAATCGGATCTGTTCCTGGAATGTGCACAGCCCTTATTTTGGCGTCCTTGATGATGCTCAAGAATAGATCGCTGCCCCAACCAGGTTGCCATGTCAAGGTGGCTGAGTGCATACAGTGTTATCCTTCACAGCTCCTTGAAAGCATCATCCAGAGTGACAGAAAAACAAGGAGGCTGGGATGTGGGACCACAACCCTGTGGCCAGTGCTGAGGACCCCAGAGACTGATGGGGCCATGTGTGAGGCAGGAGAGGGAGAAGTGAGCCTGAGTTGGGAGGCTGCCAAACTTCTGCATGCTGCAAAGCAGTCACGAAGCCTCCCTGAGACTCAGTTTACCCAGTTATGAAAGAGGGATAGAATTTCCTATCTTCCTCACAGGAGTGTTGGGGAAAGCAAATGTATTAGTTCGGGGATCAAACTAGGATGCACTGCAGTGTATAAAATGCTCTATAAATACAGAGTGAGGGATGATATTGGCATGGAGGTTTAGTATAGAAAGCACACCAAAAGCGATTGCAATTAAGACTCCTGGGTCGGTTGTTACTTCCCCTAGTTTGGGTTGTGTGTTACTGTATGCATTTGTGCTGCACCTATCACCTACTGTGTTAGGTGGGATATTTCTTCAGCTGAATGTGGGAGTCTCACATGTGAGTGTGTTTTCAAAGAAAGGCTCCCAAATGTGTCCACCATAATTTGGATGTTTAGAAGGTGGAAGAAGGTGAGGAAAAAGTGAGTCAAGAGGAGAAAATGAGCACCTGGGCAGTTTCCAGTGGGGGCATACTTAGTATTATAGCTTATCTTGTTACTCACAAAGTAAAGACATCAATCCGTGATATGTTTTACAGAGGTATTTACTCCAAAGGTGGTCACTATTCATGCTGCAAATGCAAAGTAGCTCCTGACTAGATGGGGTGCTGGAAGGTCTTCTGAGCTCCCATGGGATACAGGAAACCAAAGCCAGGTTTAAGAGATTGCTAAGAAAAAGAACATATCATGGAAAAGGAAAAGAAGAACAAAATAATTGGGTTTTTTTAAGCTACAAGTGTGACGTTTCATCTCTGAAGAGTAAATAAAGATAATTTGGAAAATTAGGAGCAGTGTCTACTCCAAAGAGACCAAGAAAAATACTCAGGAACTATCAAGAGAAAATAATTCTGTGACACAGGAAGAAGAAATATTTCCTCACCGACCTCACTGAGAAGAATCAGTAACAGTAGCAGCAGAAACCCTACCACCACCACCTCCACCATCACCATCACCACCACCACAATAACCATCATCATTGCAAACACTGATTGACTGTTACTATTTCCAGGCACTGCACAGACCTCAGTGAGAAGAATCAGCAGCAGTCTCAGCAGCAGCAGCACCACCGCCATCATCATCATATCACCACCATCACCATCATCACTAACATCACCACCATCACTACCATTTCCATCACCATCACACCACTACCCTCACCATCATCATCACTAACACCACCACCATTATCATTATCATCACTACTACCATCATCACCACAATCATCACCACCGCTATCTTCACCATCACTACCATCATCATGAACAATACCATCAATACCACCACCATCATCACCACCAACACCACTGTCACCAACAACGCGATCATTACCATCATCCCCACCACCACCACCACCTCTATCATTACTACCGCAATAACCACCATCATTGCTAACACTGATTAACTGTTACTGTTGCCAAATACTGCAAAAACCTCATTGAGAACAATCAGATGCAGTAGCAGCAGTACCACCACCACCACCATCATCACCATCACCTTCTCCACCATCACCACCATCATCATGACCAACACCATTGACACCACCACCACGATCACCACCAACACCATGTCTCCACCAACACGATCACTACCATCATTACTACCATCACCACCCTCATCACCATTGTGACCAACACCACCATCACCATCAATGCCATTGTCACCACCAACACAATCACCACCACCATCACCAACACTAGCATAATCACCACTATTACCACTATCGCCAGCACCAGCAGCATCAACACCATCACCACCAATATTATTACCACCATCACCACTGTCATCATCACCACCAACACTGTCAGCACCAACAATACCACCACCACCACCATCACCATCACTAACATAGATTATTACTGTTGTCAAGCACCTCACTAAGTGTTTTTTACAGAAGATTTCATTTAATCATTACAACAACCCTATGAGGGAGATAAAAGTAATTATTTTATAGATGAGAAAACTGAGACTCAGTGAGCATAAATGACTTGCCCAAAGTCATCCAGATAACGAATAATGGAACTAGAATGTGAGACCACCCAGTCTGGCCTTAGATCCTATTCCCTTAACACCCTGTACCAAAGACATGACTTGCAACTTGGGAAGTGTCTAGTCTTCCTGGATTAGTTGCCTAAAACAAGGTACGGAGCTTGCTATGACTCACAAAACCCACTCATTTTTGCTGATTTAAATAGAATGAATGACACAGTCTAAAAAAGATAAAAATGACTGTCTAGTGTCTTTAGGAGGCCTCAGTTTATAACTGAGGGATCTGTGAGGGACAGGTGGTAGCATCATACATTCTGCCAGCTGAAGACTGTAATTTTGGAATCGAGAGGAACATATGGAGGAGTGGACAGCTGGCTCTGCAGACACCAACTTGGAACAGGGTGTGGTTTTCCTGATTCTATTTATTACACTAGACCCACGGGCTCCCTGGTGGCATGCCTGAGGCTCCACTGGTGGTCAAGAGTAAAAGGAGGAAGAAGAAGGAGAAAAGGTCCTAATAAAAAGGAAGCTGATACAATGGGGGAGCAGCAGTATAACATAAAAAGAAAAGCCACATGGAGAAGATATCCCAGAATTCTCACAGAGAATCAGCAGGCTTCCCTACAAAAGGACTATATCACTCCTGGCTTCAGAACAGAGATTGGGTAATGCACTGAATGTGGGTTAAAAACAGGAGGATGTGAAATAATAATGACAACAACCACTTATTGGATACATATGGGCCAAGCATTGTGCTAAGGCCTAACGGGCCTGATTTTAATTAACCTTCACACTAGTGTTTTAAGGAAGATATTCAGATGAGCAAGTCTGGGCTTAGAGACCATACATCTCATAAGGGAAGGAGCTGGGATTCTCTCCTAGGCCAACTTCCCACCACTCACTCCAACTCTCAGCCCAGCCTCTAACCACTGTGCTGTACTATCTCCTACAGCTTAACTCAAGGGGCTAAATTCATCTCAGATGTACCACTGAAAGTTGAAGAGATAGGATTCATTTTCATTTTCATTACTAGAATGTAGCCATGAAAGGATCCAGCTATGCAGTAAGTTTTTTTTGAAGAAATGGAGAATTGTGTTCTTTGCCAATAACATGTCTGTCTCCTTGGAATCCACAAGTGAATTTGATCAGTGGATGACCTTGTCAAGCAAGAAAAAGTGTAAGGAATAAAGAAGAGAGAAACTATAGTTGTCTTTAATTCTTTGAAAAAACTGTCATATGGGAAAAGAGGTAGATTATTCTTGGTGCATAAGAATGGGAGCAGTCACAGGAGTCAAGTCTCGGCTCCATATAAAGAAGACAGTCATGGCCGGGCGCGGTAGCTCAAGCCTGTAATCTCAGCACTTTGGGA
>NC_045437.1:141395891-141417303 GCF_002776525.5 Piliocolobus tephrosceles | reverse complement strand
AAAAAAAAAAAAAAAAAAAAAAAAAAAAAAAAAAAAAAAAAAAAGAAGACAGTCATGACAATCATACCTGTCTAAGGGCAGAGTGGACTTCCTCACCAATCCTTCCTCAGGAGGGGTTAAACTGCCCACTACTGGAGGTGATTAAGCAGAGGAGCGGTGCCCACTTGTCAAGAATGCTGTAGGTTACTGCATTGGGTGGGATGTTTGACCAAATACTCTATGAGCTCCAAACCCCCGTGGAATTTTGAGGCCCTGTTGGGGAGGCCCACAGAGATACAAGTTCAGTATTAGTGGCCTAGAAAGCTTGACCAGGTGTCTACAGTCCTTGGGTTCCTCTATACTGAGCATGGACAAGTCATTTCAGATCCCTGTCTATCTATAAAAGAGAAGGGAGTACCTGACCTCTCTAAGCTATTGCATTCTGGAGTCTAATTATTGGGCAGGGGGTGCAAGTAGACTTATAGACTTACCCCAGGAGAATAGAAAGGAAGAGAGATAAATCCCAAAACTCTTTCTTCTCCCAACCTCCATCTGAAGGCCTGGGGCTTGAAGCGTTTTGCAAGTAGAGACCTTTCTGCCCCCAACTTGTACTAAGGCATGTTAGAAAGGCATGCAACAGCCAAGAGGCGGAGTACTGTGGGAACTGACTCATACAAACACTTCCTCAGGGCCCCAGACCCTCCACACAGCCAGCTGGACCCACCACCCTTCCTAGATTTGCAGACACATCATCTTTTCTTCTAGGACAGTCTCCCAGCTGGATGTGGGGGCTGTCCAGCCAGCATCCCCTAACTTTACATGCAGTTTCTGCTCTCCTCACTACTCCCAAGTGTGCATTTGTCTTATGGAGCCAACAGAGAAGTTTTTCCTCTGGTCAACTTTTCCCCATGACCCTTTCCTCCTCCAAAGTGGGTTATCCGGTTGGCTAGGTCTGAATTCCCAGCAGTTGCCAAGTGCCTTGGATGTTGGCTCCATTTCCGGACCCTCTCCAGACATTCATTGAGCAACAAGCTGATGCTAGGCTTGGCCCACATTCTGTTGGTCCCGACTCACATTCCAGGGTGACCATGACAGGGAGTGAGAGCACCTTTCTGGTTTGGGACAGTCTTATCAGACCCTATAATCCTTGCCACCTGGGAAGGCACATGTTTAATGTGTGAAGCACAATGGGGAAGGGGTGGGCGTGGAAATTCTGTTTGTTGCCTGGGTACCATCAGGCCCATTCATTCATACACATTCAGTAAATATGCTTTGAGTTCCTGTTATGGGCTGAGCATTGTGCTAGGCAAAGGAATAGATTTAACCACAAAATATAAACACAGCCCTTGCCATTGAGTATATAGCCCAAGAGTTTGAAAAAATGTATACTTAGCCCAACCCCAGGAGCAGTGCTTCTTAAACTTTACTCTGCACGGAGGTCTTATTAAAATTCAAGAGGTCTGGGTGGGGCCTGCAATGCTGCACACTGTCAGCTTCCAGGTGATGCTGACACTGCAGATGGCAAGGTCATGGACAGCAGCAGAGCTTAGTTAGCAATTTGAGGAGGGCTGGAAGCAGCGCAGGGTCCACTTTCAGTGAACAATGTGGTCTTGATGACAAGCAGGGAGGTCTTTCTTTCTCCCCTACACCAAGACCCCTTGTCAAGAGGCCAGGGCTCCAGTGGCCTTTCCTCTCCCTTGGGAGAGCCTCTGGGCAGCTGCCAGTGTCAGGGTGGGAGCAACTATGGGAACACTGGTGTTCAGGGAGGGGTTTCCTCAATGTGAGCCTGAGATAGCAGGGGTCAAACGGCCCAGGGTGCTTTGCTCAGCAGTGTCCTCTTGTCTCTGCAGACTGTGCCGGGTGCAAGGAGGAGATCAAGCACGGCCAGTCACTCCTGGCTCTGGACAAGCAGTGGCACGTCAGCTGCTTCAAGTGCCAGACCTGCAGCGTCATCCTCACCGGGGAGTACATCAGCAAGTGGGTCCCCCTGCTCCCGCCCCAGCTGCCTGAGCATCTGCATTCTGTGGGGCCTGCCCCATCAGGCCCATGCCCACTTCCAGCATCGTCTCCCTTCCTTTCCATCTGCTGCTGCACTCTGGCCAAACGGCATCTTTCCCAGTAGCCTCTTTCCCCTGTTGGACCCTCCCAAGGGGGTTCCCTCTGCCCGAGACACCCTCCCTGTTCCTCATACACCTGCCGGCACTTCTCTCCCTTCTGGTCTTGGTCCCCATGCCTTCTCCTCTGGCCGTCTCTCATTTACTGCCCCATTTTGGGCCCTCAGAGTACCTTGTTTGTTTCCTTCACACAGGCTGCCACCATTGATAATTACATATTTATCCCTGGTAACTTTGTAATAATGCTAGTAATACTACCTACCATTTATTGTGCTTTAATTATGGAGAAGAAACTCACCACTTTGTATCACTTTAAATCCTCATAACTGCCCCTTTGACGAATTTATCCCCCCTGAATACTTAGACTTGAGAGAGTAAATAACTTGCTCCAATAATAGTGTTTAATCTCTGTCCCCACCAGGACAGGGGCTTTGTTTTAATCACTGCTATATCCCCTGCCCTGACAGCCACGCCTGACCCACAGTCAGTAATATAGTTGCTGAATGACTTTAATGGCAACGAGAGGAGGTGATGGGTGCACAGGTATCCAGAGAGGCCAACCTCCAGTGACCCACACACTGTGGTATTAGACAAGCGTCCCCTTGTTGCTAGGCCCCAGGGACCACATTTATATACTCAAGTACCTAAAAGCAATCATCAACACAGACCCTTTGTCACAGCTTTGATACCACATGACCCCAGATGCTTCTAGATGCCACTCTCTGGCCTGATGCCAGGCAGTGGCAAGCACACAGAGCTGCAACACACATGCTTCTCCTGTCAAGACGCTGTATTCTAATACGGGAAACATATGCTGCATTCATGAAGAATTATGACACCAGGGAATGTGTGATCAGGAGCCCAGACAAGCTTTATTCTTTAAGACCTTTTTGATCCTAAGCGACAGAAAACCCCACTCCAACTCAATTAAAAGCAAAAATAGGAGTTTATTAACTCACAGAAATGGGAAGAACGGAGGCACACTGGCTTCAGGCATGGAGGAGTCCAGGGGCTTAAGGATGTCATTAGTACTTCAGAAGTCTCTGTCTTTCTCTGTCTATCTTTTTGTCTCTCTTTCTCTCTCTCTCTCTCTCTCTTTCTCTTTCTCTCTCTCTCTTTCTCTTTCTCTCTCTCTCTTTCTCTTTCTCTCTCTCTCTTTCTCTTTCTCTTTCTCTCTCTCTCTCTCTTTCTCTTTCTCTCTCTCTCTCTGTCCCTGTCTTTCTCTGCTGTCTTCATGGTGGATTAGTTCTCAGCCTGGCCCTCCCCAAGTGCAAAGAAGATTGCCAACACTCCAGGCTTTCATACCAAGCCTAGCAGAGGAAGCGGCCTCCTTCCCAGGAACTCCAGCAAACGTCCCAGGGCTACCTCTGATTTGGCTACTGTTAGGTCACATACCCATTCCTGACCAATCAGTGACCCAGAGGATCTGAACCCTAGAGCCAGAGAGCAGCCCCTGGTGACCCACAGGGACCTCAACTGGGAAGGGGTGGCTTCCATAGGGAAATCCAGGTGAGGTACTATTACCAGCAGAAGGGGAAATGGATGCTGGGCAAACAACACCTGCCTGTGTCCAAGATAACAAGTAAAGGGCTGTGAATATTCAGAGAAAGAAGAGATGACTACTAACTAGCATGAAGTAGAATCTTGAATCTCTGAGAGCTCCATGGAAGGTGGGGGCAAGACTCAAAAATGCAAAGAAGGAGAGTTTCTAGGCAGCATGGCCAGCCTGGGCAAGGCCAGGGTGGTAGGTGAGTGTTGGACATCTCCATCCTGTATAGGAGCTCAAATATGTGCCCAGGTGAGGCCAGATCCTGGGCTGCATAGGTGAGCTGAGGTCACATCACCAAGAGCTCTCAATGCCATGCTAGCAGGAGTTTGGCATTCCCCTCTATGCCTGCCAAGCAAGGAGTGCCTTTAGTACGTTGCTGGCCAGGAATGCTTGAGTCTGGAATCCTAAATCACAATTCTCTAGGGACTTAGGGATTGTTCAGAGCTCCTCTCGAGGAGGCCCAGCCCAGATTGCCTACCACACCCGGTATCCCTACAGCCTAGCGCTGGGCCCCTTACCTGGCTGCTGGCAGAGTGGCAGGGGCTCAGAAGCACTGGCTCAGGCATCAGATGCCGAGGGTAGAAACCCAGCCTGTGTGACCTTGGCAAGGGACTCCACTGCTCAGAGTCTCAGTTTTCTTATTTATAAAAATGGAGAGAAGATAATCTACCCAAAGGGTTGTGTAAGGGCTCAGAGATCTGTGCTTAGCACCCAGTAAGTGCCCAGTAAATACTCATTTTACCATCCTCTTTTAGAATTGTATATTGCTAATTCCCCAAGGCCTCACCAACAATGGATCCAAAAGAGATTGTGTTGGCATTTATACTCAAATCTTGTTGGCTCATCACATCCACCTTCTAACAAATGACTTTTTCTCCCTGCAGAGCTATCCTCCTGCACCCACAGAGTGAGAACCTGATTGAGCGGGGGAGGAGTTGAAAGGGTTGGGGGAGGTTTGTCTCAAGGGCTCACAAACAAGTCCTTGCCTTGTGGGCACAGTCACACCTCCAGACCTTGGTCAGATAGGAGTTCTCACTGCTGCTTCTGTCAGGGTGGACCCCCAGCAACCTCAACAGGGCAACAGCTTCGAGATGGAAAAGTGATGTGCCTCTCCTTTAGGTCTCTCAGTGTCTGAGCCAAGTTCTCTTACACCCAAAAGTGAAAGAAATGTTTCTCTCTCCTCAGAGTTCAGACTTGGTCATTAGAGCGAGGCAGGGCCCAGAAGCTAAGCTAAGCTCTCCGATGCCCCCAATTATCTCTACATCAGTCCTAGAGAATTGAGAACCAAATGTCCTCCTCAAAGACCCCCTCTCAGCCAATCATGGCGACCTCCAGCTGCCATTTGCTGAGTACTCAGTATGGCTAGGCACTGTCCTGAGCCCTAGGGTACACCAGACCCATCTCCTTTAATCCTCATGACAACCTGGGTGAGAAACCAGACCACCTGGGTTTGAATCCCAGCTCTAGGTTATCCTGGGTGGCCTGGGACAAGTTACTAAAGTGCTCTATGCTTGGGTTTTCTCACCTACACAATGGGGATACTAATAATTCTGACTCAAAGGGTTGTCATCAAACACCATCAAAGAGCCCGGCACACACCAGCAAGAAATGTTAGTGACTATTAGTCATGGGGGTAGTATAAGAATAAGAGATAACAATCTTATCACTGTCCGCCAAGTGATAAGCATTGAGTAAAAATGGAGGACACGGGAGGTGGTCCCAGGAGGCTTCCTGTCGTACACTGATCTGGGAGTACAGTCGGATGATTGTTTCATACAGATGAAATTGTTTATTAAAGGAGGAGCATCGAACTTTGGCTCAGTCACCACAGGCTGCAGGTCCTGAATCTAACTGCCGTGCACACCTTCACTGATCCTCTCTAGCTTCCTCATCCTCTGTGAACTTCTTCTTGCAGGGATGGTGTTCCATACTGCGAGTCTGACTACCACGCCCAGTTTGGCATTAAATGTGAGACTTGTGACCGATACATCAGTGGCAGAGTCTTGGAGGTGAGTGGGTGTAAGTAACGGTGAAGATGTAGCAGGGTGACCTGTGCCTCCAAAAAGTCATCACAGAAGGAGAAAGTCACCCCACATCTTTTTTCCTATAGCCTTTGCCTCCTCCACCTTTGCTTGCTACATGACCTTCAGCAGATAACCTTGCTGAGATCTCTGGGAAACCCCAAAATGAGAAGGTGGACAAAATTCTTCCTGGTTCAAAAAATAGTGTGCTGGGAAAATCAGTTGTATCTTTGATTCGGACCCAGACAGATTTCTAGAGAGTGACATTAGGATTTTCCTCCCAGCCCTGCCGGAGGATGGAAGTCTTTTTTATGTTTTATTTTTTTTTTTTAGTATTTGGTAATGTGCTGATTTAAGAGTCAGCTTGTCTAGCAGCTTGCTCCCTAAGCCCTTCTTTGCCACCATGGCAACGCCTCTCCCCAGCCTTCCATGTATGACTCCTTCTGCAGTGACAGACAACCTGCAACACCCTTGCTGAGCCCCTGTGCACTGGTCTTTCTGGCCTTTCTTCCTATACCCTGTGGGTCTAGAAGCTATCTTCCTATACTTTGGGACCACCCACCTTGATGAATTAGAAACAGGGAAGAGCTCAGTGGAAAGGAAAAATAATAGCCTAACAGGAATAATTGAGCTCTAATACTGATTCTACTGCTAACTCCTGCTTGGATTTTGAGTAAGTATCTTTGCTCTTCTAGGCCTTAGTTTTTGCATCTAACAATAGCTAGAGGATCAGATAGGATCAAGTATTGTAAGTAGAATCATTCATTCTGCCAAATCTGGCCAGTTGGTTGTGGTTACCGTGAGTGCTTTGTTGAGAACAATTCTGCCGCCACATGTGGACTCAGCAGGAGGGGATGTAGCAACCAAGAGGAACTCTCTGAGGGCATGCATTGGAGCAGAGCCCTGAGGATGAAAGAGCCATCCCTGAAGGGGCCTGAGGTGGGAAGAGATAGAGGAAGAATGAGCTTGACCCATTCAAAAACAGAGAACCCACACAGAATTGTGGCTGCAGGATTTTTCTCAACACAACACTCATGGTAACCACAACCAAATGTCCAAATTTGGCTGAATTAATGATTCTGCTCACAATAGCTGACCCAGTCTGCCAGTGTGGCTGAATTCTACAAATTGAGGATAGCGGAGGATGAAATATAGGAGTATATCATATATGACATACCATGTAGGACTTTGTAGACCATGTTTAGAAGTTTGGGTTTTATACTGCGTGCAATTGAAAGCCATTGGAGAGTTTTAAACCAAGGACTAACATGATAAGATCATGTTTTTAAAAAGATTTCTCTGGTTACTATGTGAAGAATTGATGGAGAGAGTCAGAGACAATGAGATATAAACAAATGAACAGTGCTGGGAAACATTTAAGCATCTCCAGAGAGCCGTAAGGAGTGCGATGCAGAGGACAAGGCATGAGTCCAGGAAGGGTTGTTGGGGGTGGGTTTCTGAGGGCCTGAGATACCAGGGTGGAGTTTACATGTGACTCACTGGGCAAGGGAGCATTGTGGAGAGACTGGGCAGGAACGTCCTGGTTAGAGCTGGGCTTCCGGGAGGATGACGTGATAATGTACACAGGCTACATTTGAAGGAAGGAAGCTGGAAGGGACGAGTGAGGAGGCCTCTGCATGACCCAGGCAGGAATGACTCAAGAGGTACAGTAGCAATGAAGAGGGAAGCCACCCTTGTGCCCAGCCCTATGGAAGTAGAATTCCAGTCACTCTGCAACTGAGGGGCAGCTTACAGACATGAGGATTGAAGGAGAAGCAGCTAAAAGTTGCACCAAGGAATTACCCATTTTTGAGGGATAGGAAGCCTGGTGTCATTGGCAGAACTGGGGACGACAGGGGAAAAAGCTGATCTGGCAGAAACATGGCAAGTACCATTTAGGATGAGTTGTGATTGAAGTCCCAGGAGTATTTCCAGAAGGCAGTCAGAAATACAGATCAGAGGCTGGGAGCGGTGGCTCACACCTGTAATCCTGGCATTTTGGGATACCAAGATAGGATAATCACTTGAGTCCAGGAGTTCAAGACCAACCTAGGTAACATAGTGAGACTTCATCTCTACAAAAAACAAACAAAATTAGCCAGGCGTGATGGTGCACACTTGTAGTCCTAGCCATTCCAGAGGATCCCTTGAGCCTGAGAGGTGGAGCAACGTGAGTTGAGATTGCACCGCTACACTCCAGCCTGGACAACAGAGCAAGATCCTGTCCAAGGCAAGAAAAATGAGAAAAGAAAAGAAATATGTATCAGAGCTCAGGAACAAAGCTCAGCCTGGAGGAGCCAATCTTATAAACACGAGGCTTTGAATAATAGCACCACTCAGGATTTCCAAGACAGAGGAAAGAGAGCAAGGAAGGATGCTGACACCAACCTTGGTGAGCAGCTGCTTACAGTGAAAGCTACTCAGAAAGAGACTGAGGAGGTAGCAGAGGAAGATATAGGAGGAGAATCAGGGATTCAGTGAAAGGACAGAGCTTCAGAAAACATGGCGAGGTCAGAGTGTTGGTCAAACTGTAGAGCAGTGAAGGACTGCGCCGGCTGCGGAAAAGCTGTTGGATGTGAGAAAGGTCACCTTCAGAAGAGTCGTTTGTTGGCTTTGCAGAACGGTGGGGAAGAGGCATCCAGAGTGTATAGTAGGTTGAAGGGTCAATGGAGTGAGAAATATCACAAAAGGAAACTTTTCTTTCCAGAAAGAAAGAACTTAGATTACAGATGGGGCCGCAGATGGGAATTTGTTCAGCATTTCCAAGCTGCTTTGAAATCCTTTTGGTGGCGGCTGCCATTTCCCCGAGAGTTACCGTTGTTTAGCATTGTGGTAGACTGTTCCTCCCAGGCAGCTCTTGTGACTGAGTTTCGATTGATTCCAGTTCTACAAGGCTCCATTAGCATCTTGGATTTATTGATTTTTTTTTCTTAGAGCTGGAAGAGACTTTTAGCAATCAACTACTTCAACCTCTTCATTTTACAGATGAGAAAAGTGAGACCAAGACATGCAGTGTTTTTCCAAGGTCACAAGCAGCACTTCTGGTAGAGACAGAGTTAAAATCTAGGACTCCAGGCTGCTATATCCACACTGATACCCACAGCTCTCAGCCACTCGTGGGTCTTCGAGTTAGCATGATGTCAGGAAATAGACATGGCTGCAGTAAAACAGACTTGAATTCAGATTTTACCACTTCTAGCCCCGAAGCCTTAAGCAAGATACGTCCTCTTAGTCTGTATCTATCAATAGACAATACTACTGTCATTTAATTCCTAATGAACATGTTAGTCAAGACTTTTTGGGCTGCAACAGAAAGGAAGTTTCTCAGCTCCCATAACAAAAAGCCCAGGAGCTGGATCCAGTGCTTAAGGAAAATCATTTAGAATCCCCAGCCATCTTGGCTTACTTTCTTCCAGGTTGAATTTATTCTCAGGAGGTTCTTCTTGGTGATGGGAAAGTTGGACACCAGTTGCCCCAGGCTTAGATTCTATCAGCTGGCATCCCCAGTGGAAAAAAGAGCTTCTCTTTTCTAATAGCTCAGCAAGCATTCTGGAACTAACTCTCATTGGACAATCTCAGGCCCATCCTTGGACCGCTAACTGTGCCCACAAAGTTGGAATATGCTCATTGGTGGGGTCAGCACTACTTAACCCTGTGGACTGATATGGAGGAGAGGTAGCCCCACCAAGGAAAGGCTTGGGACTGTTTCTGGAAGAAGAAAGAAAGAATGATGGCCATGCAGGAACAACAGTGGCCCAAGGCAGAGCCCAGCACATCGTCTGGCACACTGCAGGCATTCAATTAAATTGTTTCTCCTTCTCTTCTCATCCTGTCCCTTCCCATTTCCTCCCTAGGCCACCCCATGGTCCCTTCCTCAGTGACAGAGCTCAATGACTGTCATTGGCACTCTTCCATCCTTGTCTGTTTCCTCACCAAAAATGACCACAACCTGTTACTTGTTGCTACATTTTTGAACCTGGTTTGCCATTTTCAGTCCTTTCAAATAGGGCTCTGTTTTGAGGTACCAATTTTTTGCCATTTTTCTTTACTATTTTCCTGATTACAGTTCACTAATAGACAAAATGGTTCATCTCAGCTAGCTGACGTGGCTTTTGCTTACTCTGGGTGCTGGCTGCCCTAACCTCCCTTTGCTCAAACTGTTTTCAACACCATCCAAGACTGGGGGTGCTGAAATGGGCATGAAGCCTCTTTCAGCTGGGGCGAGGTAGTGGGGCATGACATTTAGGAAAATGCTAGGCTTCAGTTTTGCCAAGGCGCTGTTGCCACACTGGAAAACAGGTCTATAATCGAAATGATAAAGAGACACAGAGTAGGAAGAGGCTGCTAATTAAACCGATTATCCTTGTCATGCTACAAGGGAATCAGTCCCACACATTCCAGCTTGGGAAAATAGCAAGCTCCTTCCAAAGTTTGAACATATTTGCTTTGATGATGACAAGGACACTATCTCGTTGGTATGAGGCCATATAAACAAATGGGGAGAAAGAAGGAATATTGGAGATTTTTTTCTTTTTGTAAAAATCTGCCTTTCCCACATTCTTGCTAAGTTTTTAGAATAGAGAGAATATCTCCAGAATAGGCAAGCCCGTCTCAGCAATCTTCCACTGCCCCCACATTTAAAAAAACAAACAAACAAAAATCTAACTTTGGAAATAGGTCTTATTGTTATGCAATTATAATTTTTGAATTGGAAGGAACCCATTAGTATCACATCAAGTGACGGCTTGGACAGGGACCTTTAAGAACCCCTAACATCCATCAGTTTCCCCTGGGCATTACCCTCCCTCAAAGAAAACCCTGCCCTGATGTTGCAAAATATTTCTTCAAACAAGGCCCACCTGCCAGCCCAATTGCTGCACCAAGCTCCTGCATATACAAATGCTGGAGCCGCCACTCAAGGTCCCTTTTACAACAAGCCCTCTTGGCTGGGATTTTGGTGTCAGAATTGTGACTCCAGAAGCGAGTGCTGAGCTGGTGACTGGCTCACACAGATCTGGACCCAACATGCTGCTGGCTTGCGGTGAACTCTTGAGGCACACCCTTCTCAGGGGCTGTTTCTTCCCCTCATGGAAGTCTTTGCAGCTGCAAATTATTTTCATTTTGAATTTAAATAGTGATGGGGAAGGAAAGTGAAAATAGGGAAAGGCACTCACCAAATCCACACTGGGGTGAGCTGGGGTAGGGCTGGACACACCCAGGTGCAAGACTCACAGGACTGGTCTGGGGATCTGAGGTTCTACAATGGGTCATAAATCACCCACTGAGCTCTAAAACTCTGTCTTTTGTGTGCCAGTCTCACAATTTTTGCCATGCCTGTGAGCCTCATGTGCTCATTCTTCCACAATACTTTAAGTTGTCTTGAAGTTGGCCCCCTTATATGTAAGAAAACTTATATACGACATAACAGGAAAGCCAGTATCACTTGCCATATTGCATGTAACCTGAAAATAGAGTTCTAGCTAGATTCTACTGCACGAGGAGGTTCCAAGCCTCACACCTGTTCTCATTCTTTAAAAGGCAGATTCGTAAGTTTTGGATAGATGTTAAAGACACATGAGCACCGAACTGGTACTTCCTCCTTGACAAAATCAGAAGAATGTATAAAGGACTGAAAGGATCTTTTTTTTTTCCCATTGGTCCAATGTTATTAAATCCCAAGTTCATGTACCACTTAAAATCATTTCATGTAACATTGAGGTAAGGGCCCCTCACTTGGGGAAATGCTGGAATGTCCTCAAAGCAAGCCTGTTTCCTCCTCTGGAAATGAGGAGGTTGGACCAGTGGCCTCTGAAGGGTCCTTTCCAGTGTCAGAATAGAAGAGCAGGTATTCAGGGAAGTCCCCTGAACTGCCATCAGGGACCCATGGAGTGAATCAGGAAGCTTCCTGGCTGGGCTTTTAGATGGTTGTGGACTCCCTTGGGTAGCTCCAACCGACTTTAGGGCCATGAAGATGTGAACAACATTAATGTACCCAGGGAAGATTGAAACCCAATTTGCCCCACTAGACAGCAGCCCTGGCTCTCACCTCCTGCTTCATCTCTTCATTTCCATAGGCAGGAGGGAAGCACTACCACCCAACCTGTGCCAGGTGTGTACGCTGCCACCAGATGTTCACCGAAGGAGAGGAGATGTACCTCACAGGTAAGCAAATCTGACCCTCTGTAAGGCCTTCCGATCTGCTCGTGACTGGAAAGGAGATGCAGTCTCCTTCAGGTTCCGTGTTATCTTGGCTTTTGGCTTGTCCTCAGAATTGCAATTAATTGGCCCCTCTCTGGGCGGATCGGGAAGGTTGCCGGTGTAGCTAATATGAAGTGACATGTAATCTGCCTTCCGTCTCTGTGCACCTCCACCCGCTGCCCAGCTGGCCTGCTTTCCTGGCAGTGCTCTGAGCAGACTCTCCTGGCTCTGCCTGGGGGTGGAAAGCTGAGCTGCACAGGGCCAAGGGGTCAGAGAACCTCAGAGGGATGCCTGGGTTGCAAAGTGTCTATAGCATCACAGCCTCTACTCCACCTCCTTCTCCCCACATCTCATAGCATCATGCCAGGCTGCTGCTCGGGGCTTCCCAGGGACTCTTAGAATGCACAGAGGAATGAGGAGTGTCAGTCGTCCCCACAAAGCTAACCAGAGCTGCTTTCCTTCTGCTGCTTCCCAGCCCTCTTACCCCAGGATTCTTACAACAGTCTCCTAATTAGTCTGCAGATTCTGCTGAGTCCTCTACCCTCCGCCCAGGCCACCATCCCAGGGCATCACGTGCTCTTGGCACTGCTCTGCTCTTTGGGGCCCCTCCCTGTCTGCCTATTTAGCTACACACACTTCAGCCTAGCATTTAAAATCTTGCCGAGGTCCCAGGCTTCCTTTGTAGCCTTGAACATACCTGACACCTGAGTTGCCAAAACCGACTTTTGATGGTTTATTCATCCACTCAACGACTGTTCCTTGAGCCCTGCCATGTGCAGGCTCTGTGCCAGCATCCATGGTGAGGCTCACCCAGCCCTACAGTCCCCTGAAGGAGATGGGCATTAATCCATAATCACACAAATAAACGTCAGCCGTGATAAGTGTTATGAAGGAGAGAAGTGTGGGGCTTCGAGAGCACATAACGGAGTAGGAGGAGTATCCAGGAGGGCTCCCTGAAGAAGGGCCAGGAGCTGAGATCCAGACCACGAGCGGGTGTTAACTGGTGTTGTAGTTCATCTGGGCTGTTATAACCTGAGCAGACTGAGATACAGACAGGGCAGCTTATAAGCAGAAATCTATTTCTCACAGTTCTGGAAGCTGGGAAGTCCATGACCAAGGGTCCAATAGATGTGGTGTCTGATGTGGGCCCACTTTCTCAGAGATGGCACCTTCTCTCTGTTTCCGCACATGATGGAAGGGGCAAGGCAGCCCTCTGGGGCCTCTTTTATAAGGGCACTGATCCCATGACCTAATCACCTCCCGAAAAGCCCCACCTCCTAAGACTATCACCTTGGGGGCTAGAATTTTGGCATATGGATATGGGGGACACACAAACATCCAGACTGTAGCACTGAACAAAACGCAGAATAGGATGCACCAAACTGAGAGGACAGAGCTTGCAAGACTCTGAGGTGGGTGAAGAAATGGCGAGTGCATGAGAGCGAGCAGAGCCTGTGTGGCCGGGGTGCAGGTGGAGGTGAGATGCAGCTGGGAGGCGAGCAGGGTGGATGAAATGGGCCTTGTGGCAAGACTTTGTTTGGCCTTGAAATGAACTCGTGGCCCTTTCCCTTGTCTTCCTGTGCCCTTCTTTGGAAATCCTATCATTTGAGACCCAGTTCAGTCACTACATGCTTCCATCGACACCCAAGATTCCCCCAACCCCGCCCACAATTTAACAGTCTCCTCTCCCCACATCCCCACAGCCCTCTGTCTGCCCCTGGTCCCCTCCAGCTCGTATGAGAGTTGTTGGCCTCCTCTCTAAGGTCCTGTGCTCCTGGCGCTGGTCCCCCAACCCTGACACTGGCCCATGCGTACTCCCTCCACAGGTGAATGTCGTTGGTGGAGTCGCTGTGATTGGATAGCCATCTTGAGAAGGAATTCGGGCCCTTCCACCAAGTCGATCTAAGGCCAGGGCAGCAGTTACAGGGAGTGTGTCAGTATCAGCTTGTCCTAACCACAATGCCCACAGCCATGAGTTCCCTCAAGATGGAATGAGTCCCCCTGTGCCTACAGCCGATTTCCTCAGCCTCAGCACTGGTGACACTGTGGGCTGTCCTGTGCATTGTAGGGTATTTGGTGGCATCCTTGGTCCCTACCCACTAGATGCCAACCATGTGCTTCTTCCCACTGACAATCAAAAATGTGTCAGATATTGCCACATGTCCCCAGGGGGTCAAAATCATCCTCAGTGGAGAACCACTGGCCTAGAGCTACCGAATAGAAACTGTTGTGCCATCTGCTAAGAATCCTGGAGCAGGAATTCCTATGTTAGGTTAAACAAAGTGACCATTTCTAAGATGCTGTCTACTTACTTATATGAACTGATGCTGGAGGAGTAAGGATCCCAGAGTCACTCTAAACTGTAAAGTGCCAACCCTCATTGCAGAGATGGGGAAAATAGACCCAGAGAAAGGAAGAGACTTGTGTGAGAATGGGAGCATGTAGGGGCAGAGCAGGGCCTGGCCTTGCAGTTCCCTCCAGGGCTCTTTCCATTTTATCCCTGGGACCCAGGCCCTGCCTGATACTCAGGTCCCTGCCCCTTACTGTGCACACCAATCCTTCGTTGCCTGGGTTCTTGAGTGATTCCTACTGTAGGACCCAGTGTTACGAGGCTCAGCAACCTGCACCATACGTTCATCCTGACCGCCATGGGAACCTAGAGTTTGCACTTGGCTTGAAAATTTGTTGTACAACATTCCTCTCCTCCTTCCCTGGTGAACACTGCCTCCTAGTATTGAAACTGCCCTCCCATTCTCATCCCTACCTGGATATCACTAGAGTAAACCACATCTTTGCCTCCCTGCCTGAATTCCTAATCTTAGTCTTTCCCTGTTTGGTGATTTGACCCATAGTTCCTCAGCAGGGATCCTGGCTCCACTGATTACTAAGTTTTTGACCTTGGGCAAGTCTCTTAACTCTCTGAACCTTGGCTGCCTAATGTGTAAACTAGACCGAGAACAGTTGCTATGAGATATAGGTGTAGTAATTTCCTGACACATGGGAAGCTCCCAGTTCATTCATTCATTTAGCAAATATTGATTGAGTGTCTACTGCGTCCCTGCTGTTGTTCTCACAACTGAAGGTGTGGCAGTGAGCAAATCAGTCAAAGGCCCTGCCCTCATGGAGCTCACAGCCTCACACTTTAGTGCCTTCACTCTTAGTGCCTTCACTCTTCCAACTTCCCACAGATGCTGAAAGAGTTAAGCAAGGAAGTAAAGTGCGTAGCTTTGTGATCCTGAGAGAGAATGCACCATTAAACCTACAGCGGAAATGCCTCCAAGGGTGGGAGACATTCTTAGTAATGAAGACGGGCCTGTCACCCTCTCATTAATTATCTCCATCCCTCTCCTCCTGGCTCCTGGGAGAGTGGGAGTAATTGCAGGGCCTTCAAGGACTTGCCTCAAAGGATGCTAAGTGATCCTGGAATGAGGGGGACCAGGCCAAACAGTGCTAGAGTCAAGCTCACTTGGGCTGTGGGTGTCTTGTGGGGGTTCTGCTACCGCTGAGATCTGGGCCTTGGACACCCTCACCAAGTGGGGACACCAGGATTCAATATGATATACCCCAGAAGTGGCAAAAAAAACCCTGCTCCTGGGTAGCTCAGGAGTGTAAAGAAATGGCTGAGAGCCAGGACTCGTGGGTTCAAGCGTCAGCAATTCCACTAATACGCTGTGGCCTTGAGAAGTGACTTCCTTCTCTGGGTCTCTTCCTTCACCTGTAAAATGAGGATAGCATCACTGTCTTTCACTGATCCACTCAAACTGGGGGCCACGCTATGTGCCAGGCTCTCTGCTACATGTTGGGCATTCCAAGATGAGTGAGGCAAGCATGCTTGCTGCCCTGGTGGAGTTCACTCTCCAGAAAGAGAAACCAACAGTGCCAAATAGAAGTGTAAACATTCAATGACAAGATGTGACAAGTGCTGCACAGAGAAAGTTTGGAACAATGGGCGTGTGTTATAAAGCCCCTGCTCTAGTCTGGGAAGCCAGGGAAGGTGCCCTTAAAAAGGGATATTTCAAGCCAAGACCTTGAAAATGAGTAGAAGGTGGGAGGCTGAAAAGGGCAGGAAGATTGAGGAGGCAGCGAGAACAGCGAGTGCAAAGGCCCTCCCTGGGTGGGCGGAAGCAGTACAAGGTAACCTGAGGCAGGCCCACTTACCTGGCACCATATGCCACAAGACCCTCATGAACATTAGGGGCAAGAGTGAATGTGAAGGCACTGGGGACTCCATAAAGCAACTTATATAAGAGAGGGAGAGTGTTGGGATGCCTGCAAAGCTTACAAACCCAGCCTTGTCAGTTCTGGAGCTGGACACAGCATGGTACTGGCAAATGGTCCTTGGGAGATTCTTTGGGTGAGTTTGTTTGTGTTTTAATTGCTATGTGATGGCTTTCTGATGGGCTCTAATTGGGAGAAGTCTGACGTCTGTCTGGAGGAGAACTTCTGGGGCCCCAGGAGACAAGAGCAAGTTTTATTTGTTTTAAGTTCTGTTGTGTATTCAATCTTTTAACTGTGTTTGTAAAGATGCCAAATATCTAATCTGTTTGTTATCCAAACCCGTCGTTTGGGCTTCATCAGGAAATTAGGTCACTCACTTTGTGCAGCAAAATAATGGCCAAAATGCTGCAGGTTCAGGGCAAAACTTATACTGAAATCCCAGAGGTTGCAGTTACTGGATCAGTGAGAGTTTTTTAAAATCCCAAATGTGGTTCACGAGACAAATTTTGCTCTTGTTCTAAATGTGCCTGTACCCAGGAAAAGGGAGAAAATAGACTCTTCTCCCCTTCTGTCTACACCAAATACCCCCCTGTTCTAAGACCTGAGACAATAACCCTGGAATTACGCAAGTTCAGCTGCACATTTTTAAACAATTCTCTGTTATCATTTGTGTAGTTAACTAAAACCCACAAGGCAGGAAATCATTTATAAAATACTGGACAAACCCTGCTCTGCTAAAGGAAAGTATTATAACAAATTGTAGGTCTCACCAATAATAATGATAATATTAATAATAAAAATATTAATAATAAAATGCCATCATTTTATTATTGTTAATAATATAATATTATTTGTTGGTATTTGTTGAGCATTTACTATGTGCCAAGTACTGTACTAAGAGTTTCAAACACAGTATCCCATTTTATCCTCACAACAACCCTATCAGCTAAAAACGATTAATGTCCTCATTTTAGAGGATGAGATTGAAAGTTTAAAGAGCATACACCACTTGGCCAAGGTGGGCTTGTCTTGCTAGGGTTCTTGGAGGCAATTTTCTTATATCTATTACCAGAATTCTTGTTTTTGTTTTTGTTTTTTGAGGCGGAGTCTTGCTCTGTCGCCCGGACTGGAGTGCAGTGGCCGGATCTCAGCTCACTGCAAGCTCCACCTCCCGGGTTTACGCCATTCTCCTGTCTCAGCCTCCTGAATAGCTGAGACTACAGGCGCCCGCCACCTCGCCCAGCTAGTTTTTGTATTTTTAGTAGAGACGGGGTTTCACCGTGTTAGCCAGGATGGTCTCGATCTCCTGACCTCGTGATCCGCCCGTCTCGGCCTCCCAAAGTGCTGGGATTACAGGCTTGAGCCACCGTGCCCGGCCTATTACCAGAATTCTTAAACTGGTTCATGGTCAGCCTTTTGAATTCTATGAATCTTGTGAAATTGCTTGGAGGCAATTTTCTTATATCTATCACCAGAATTCTTAAACTGGTTCATGGTCAGCCTTTTGAACTCTGTAAGTCTTCTGAAATTGCTTACTAAATTTTGCATGCTAGGTGTGTTTCTCTAGGGAGAGAGTCCATAGCTTTCATCAGATTTTCAGAGGTGTCCATGGGCCAAAATAAAGTGAAGAGCCTTGGTTCTGTGTTAAGACAAATCCGAAACAGAATCTCGAAGGCTTGTTTTGATAATTACAACAAACCCTTCTCTTGTGTAACTGAATCTATTTCAGATTACTTTTTTTATTATTATTATTTTTAGCTCAGAGGATATAAGGTCCTGGTTTCAGGAGCTGTGTATTTCTGGCACGGCTGGGATGTAACTCTTGAAAAGGTGCACTAAGCTAAGAGATGTTCAAGTGAGGGCCTCCCGTTGTGATGGGTTGTGGAACGCCAGCCCTCAGTCATCATCTACGCATTTCATGAAACCACCCTCTAAAAGGCACTATTGTAGTATTGGTTGCTATAATTTCGTAGTTTAGCATTATTACTTTAAATTGGATTTCTCCACTGACAGCTTCAGTTGTAGGAGTTACGCTTAAAAACTTTAAATCTTATGTTTCCCCAATCCTGCTACCTAATTTTAGATTCTTCAGACATATTCTGTTACTATACTAAATTGATACTTCCTAAAGTCTGACTCTACTAAGCATATTTCATTTTAAATAGAGTATATTTTAATTTTTGATGAGCTGCCTTTTTTTCCTAGATTTTAAGGGTTACCAAGCATCTTGAATCATATAGAAAGTATTACAGTGTAGTAGCTAAAGGTTTGTATTTCTAAAGTTTGTTTCCAGCTTCTCCTCTCTCAGGTCACCACAAACTCATGCCAATGTGGCCGTTTTCTCGCCTATCACATGTCACATCGACTTCAGCAGTCAATTTGTCCATGTTGGTCAGAATTAGGTCCAGAGTAGCAATTTCCCGGCTTACTTCCTCTATTTTCTGAGAAACAAAATTGCCTGCTGGGCAAGTCAAGAACTTGTCAGATATTCAGCTTTTAGCTCGATGAGACGTTTTATTAGTCTAGACTTTTCAGGTGACAGAAACCTAACTCAAACTATGTTAGGCAAAAGAAGATTGATCGGCTCACAGAACTGAGAAGCATCGAGGAGCAGCACAGCTGGGTGGAGGGGCCCATGAGCACCATCAGGTTGTTCTTCTCCCTGTTTCTTTTTATATTTGGTCTCATGCTCTCCTGCCCAGACTGGCTGCCTCCATGCAGCGGGCCAGAGGGCCTGGCCAGCCACCATCAGCACAGAGAGGCAGCATGTCCCGATAGGCTCAGCAGAGAAATTCCAGAGAGTCTGAGTACCTGTTGCCCACACCCAGGCCAGGGTAGGGAGACAGAGATGGACAAGCAGGTTAGAATCCAAGCTCCTTAACCCCCAACTTCCCATCTGTAAAGAGGGATGAGGCTAGGCTCCATCTCACAAGGCTGCTGTGAAGATTAAATGAACTAATGAATGCATGGTAAAAACTCCGCCCAGGGCCTAGCACTGCTGGTTCTGCCAGTCTGAGCTCCTGATAACCAGCCAGTTATATAGAAATGGCCATTCCCATGATGCAATGCACTAGTAAGTGCTTGCTGTTGTCAATATTATCATCATTTTTAAGAATATTTAGCATAAGGTGCGGCATATGTACTCAATAAATGGCAGTTATTATTTTTCATATTTAAACACTATTGTTGTAAAGTGTGTGACACAAGGCCTGGCATCGACACTCCATAAATATTAGTTATAATAGTAACAATAGGAATAATAAGAATACTTAGGGCCTGGCACATACTAAGCACTCAATATACTTTAATTACTGACCCAACTGTTATTATCAGCACCTATGATTTCTTGTGAATTACAAGGCACCTCGGAATTGCCATTCTCCTCATCCTGCCCGATATTCTCCACGGTAACTAAGCACTTTTCTCCGTCCAGCCTCTTTATTAAGCTTCAGGCCCACTTCATCATGTCAGCTCCAGGCAAGCTGGTCTTTCCCACTTCTCCTGAGGTGCCCTTGTCCCTGGGCACAAGCCCAACCTCCCAGGAGGGTGTGCTGGCAACCAAGCCAGGCTTCTGTTCAGTGACTCCACCTGCATGGCCAGCCTGCCATGTGTTGCAGCCCCCTCGCCCGCCCAGGCCCCAGCTTCCTGCTCCCCTCAAATCTCCCTTTTACTGCTCTCCCCTTCCCCAAACTAGATCCTGGCACACAGATTATTTTTGTAGGTAGAAGAGAGGAGACAATAATAACAACAATAACCAACACTTATATAGTCCCTGACATAGGCAGACACTGTTCTAAGTGCTGTGCATGGATTAACTCATTAATCCTCAAACCAAATCTATGAGGCAGATACTGTTGTCATCCCTGTTTTATAAATAGGGAAACCAAGGCACAGAGAGGCAACTGACTTGCTCTAGACGATGCAGCTAGTAAGTGATGTAGCCAGGATTGGAACCCCTTAAGAAGATTACATCAAATTATACATAGAGTGCCTGATACCAGTAAAGATTTACTAACGCCCAAGATTATAATGATCACATTGTTGTTATTACAGGGCAGATTCAACAGCATTGTTCGCTCCTTTCTCCTGCCAAGTTTGGCACTTTCAGTAACAAAGGAGCAACAGAGTGCCTTGGTCTACAGAAGCAGTTCACCTGCTGGGAGGAGAGGAGTGGGAAATTTTTTATGTTAATGTAAAATTCTCATAACATAAAATTAACCATTCTAAAGTGTACAATTCCGTAGCTTTTAGTGCATTCACAATGTTGTACAACCACCACCTCTATCTAGTTCCAAATCATTTTCATCACTTCAAAAGGAAGCCTCATACATGCCATTAAGAAGTCACTTCCCGTTCCCCTCTCCCCCAACCCCTGGCAATCACCAATCTGTTTTCTGTCTCTATGGATTTATCATTTTTGTATGGCTCATTCAGATGGAACCATACAATCTATGTTCTTTTGTGACTGGCTTCTTGCCCTGAGAATAATGCTTTCTAGGTTCATCCGTACCGTAGCATGTATCAGTAGGTCATTCCTTTTACAGCTGAACAATATTCCGTTTTTGGATCTACTGCATTTGTTTATGTGGATGAAGGTGCTTTTCAATTTTTTATTTCCATAGGTAATCAGGGAATAGGTGGTGTTTGGAAGCTCTTTAGTGATGTTTTGTGAGATTTTAGTGCACCCATCACCTAAGCAGGACACAATGCACCCAATTTGTAGTCTTTTATCCCTCACCTCTTTCCCAACCTTACCCCTGAGTCCCCAAAGTCCATTGTGTCATTCTTATGCCTTTGCATCCTCATAGCTTAGCTCTCACTTGTGAATGAGAACATACAATATTTGGTTTTCCATTCCTGAGTTACTTCACTTAGAATAACGGCCTCCAATTTCATCCAGGTTGCTGTGAATGCCATTATTTTGTTCCTTTTATGGCTGAGTAGTATTCTATCATATGTATATATATGGTATCTATATATCACAGTTTCTTTATCTACTCATTGATTGATGGGCATTTGGGTTGGTTTATGTGCATGGAGATTTTAAAGGAACAATTCCAAGTTTCCTCCCAGTCTATTGCCACAAAGATAGTGCTGCTGTCATAAAGGCAGAGGTCTGAGAAACCTCATCCTGCTATGGTGAAAAAAAATCCAGAGGCTGAGCATGGTGGCTCACACCTGTAATCCCAGCACTTTGGGAGGCTGAGGGGGCCAGATCATGAGGTCAGGATATCGAGACCATCCTGGCTGACATGGTGAAACCCCATCTCTACTAAAAATACAAAAAGTTAGCCGGGTGTAGTGGCACGCATCTGTAGTCCCAGCTACTTAGG